>NC_085141.1:150261060-150483560 GCF_024139115.2 Armigeres subalbatus
ACTCACAAGTGCGCACACACCATGGGGGACTTCTCCTAGTCGACCGACCTAGTAGACCGTTAGACATCTTTGCCCTATCGTGACACTACCGCCAGTTCCGGAATGGATCCCATACACTTGCAGTTGGCTGACTGACTGACTGGACTGACTGGCTGGCTGACAGTTAGTACTAGAGTCCTGGGCTGGACTGGACTGGGCCGGGAAAACGCAGTTAGGCGAAAAGGAGAAGTCCACACACCACGGTGCACGCGCACTCACAAGTGCGCACACACCATGGGGGACTTCTCCTAGTCGACCGCCTACCTAGGTAGTAGTGTGGTAGCAGAAGTAACGTTTTACCGTTTACAACCACGTTACACAACCACACAACAACACAACACAACCTCCAAGCAAGGGTAGTCTTTTTTTTTTTTTTTTTTTACAAGGGAGAATGCATTTACACACTAACCCAGTACACGTGCATTGTAGTTGCCAAACTACCACACGGAAGTGTACTGGAGTGTCGGACTCGACCATACCGGTAATACCGACTAAACTCCCTTGGGCTCCACCATCGTTTCCCCCAGGAACTACCTCGCAGTACTACTTCTGGGGGGACGGCAGTACTAAGCGTACTCGCTCATTATCGCTCACACAGGCACTCGTCCCACGCGAGACTGACTTGGGTGCTCGCACACCATTCACTCCATTTGAGTCTTACTTGGATGCTCTCCCGGACGCTCCGCTGCCATGCCTCGAGGTGTCAATAGCGGTAACTGCCTGGGCCTACAGATATTGCGCTACGACACTCCTGCCTCAGCACGAGCAGATCAATCACACCACTGCCGAAGCAGACCACACGCTACCCTGCCGAAGCAGGGACACTCCCCATGCACCACATGTGCACAACTGTAGGTGTGTGGGTACAACCCACTGCTACCCTGCCGCCGAAGCAGCTTCTCCAAAGACCATTCGCTCCATGTGACCCTTTTCGGGTGCTCACTCTAACACTCCACTGCCATGCCTCGAGGTGTCGATAGGTCCCTCGACTCCTACCTCAGCATGTGCAGTCCATACTCAGACTTCTGCTGCGCTTCGAGGTGACAATAGCGGTGACGCGCTATGACACTCCTGCCTCAGCACAACCAGATCACTCACTCCCTGCCGAAGCAGCTCACGCGCTACCCTACCGAAGTAGGTACACTCCACAGCTTATTCTAACACTCCACTGCCATGCCTCGAGGTGTCGATAGCGGTAGCAACGCTACGACACTCTTACCTTAGCATGTGCAGTCCATACTCAGACTTCTGCTGCGCTTCGAGGCTGCCATAGCGGCGGCGACTCGCTATGACACTCCTGCCTCAGCACAAACAGATCACTCACTCCCTGCCGAAGCAGCTCACGCACTACCCTACCGAAGTAGGGACACTCCACATGCCAGATGGCACTCCCTCCCTGGGCTTGTGCTTTTGAAGCGGCACACAGTCGCTTTGATAGAGTCCGCTTACGGGCACTTGTGGTTTTTTGGGAGGGATTTTAGCAGAGCCCACTGCTAAATCCCACCACGCCCTAGGCAGTTCTCCCTGACTCGCAGACAGCTGGGGAGGGGTCGTCAAGCCCTTGGACATCATGCTGTCCCTGCTGTCCCTGCTGCCCCAAGCAAGGGTAGTCTGAGAGGATCGAAATGTACACCTCTCTGCAACTCGCAACTCCCAGCCTGTAAACCTATCGTTTGTAGGAGGTCTCAGGTATCGAAATCATATATTGATGCTGAGCAGTGCCACCAGCGTTCCAGTATCGCAGAATACTTGCTGTATGACATCGCGCGCGAGGGCTTTGTCTGCGTGTTTGCATGCAATAAGATGCCAACGTGAGATCACGCTAGCAGGTCTTGTATGTTTCTCTGCCACATAATCACCGACCACCTATGGTAACTATCAGCTCGGTTTGGTTACGACCTTAGAGGCGTTCAGGCATAATCCAACGAACGTAGCGTTATACCAAAGTCCGGTCGAACTAGTATTGAGCCAGTGGTTCGAAGCTGTGGTTCCTCTCGTACTGCACAGCATTTCCGTTAAGATAGCGCGCGCCGTGTTTTCCATTCGCACACCAGTAGGGTAAAACTAACCTGTCTCACGACGGTCTAAACCCAGCTCACGTTCCCTTGAAAGGGTGAACAATCCTACGCTTTGTGAATTTTGCTTCACAATGATAGGAAGAGCAAATTTCGTTTCCGTCTGCATGTTGCAGGACCTAAGCTGGTTACGTAGAAGGCCCTATACGCAGCAGCCTTCATTGGCACATGTCACAAGCGTGCCAAGGTAAACAAATGCTTCAACTACTTCTAACACATCCCCATCAAGCACAACCTCTGCACCAACACCACTAGGTCTTTCTCTATCTCTACCTCCCACCATGTACGTTGTCTTGGTAGCGTTAATGGCTAAGCCTATCCTCGCCGTTTCCCTCTTCAGTGGGACAACAGCCTCCATATCGTCCGCAAAGCCCAGGAACATATGCGGCTGTGTGATGATAGTGCCGTTCCTCTGCGCCCTCGAGTGCAACGTTGAACAATAAATTCGAAAGAGCTTCAGTCCGCCTAAAGTCACAAACAAGGTTGACACTTAACTTTTGTTTTTTTTTTTTAACCTAAATTGGATCCTAAAATGAAGAACCGATATTCGATTTTATTTCAGGGAACGATGAAGTTAATCATCCTGAACGCGTCAGTTTTTATTTTGACTCAAAATTGAAAGGAACATTGTTTAATTTGAAAATAGCTGAAAAATGCTTCCTCGACATTTTCGGTCCTGTTTGACGTAAGGATTCAAACGCACTAGCAAAACACCGCAGGGCACTTGACTCAACCTTTGACAGTTAATATATGGGCCTGACGTTTTGGGCTGATGGTTGATTCGTTCTGAAATGTTGCACAGGCCAATATTTCCCTCAAAATATATTAAACATAAAAATAATATTTTAACTGATTTAGACTTTTACCAGATTTTTTATAACATCGGTTCAAGTATTCTTGACCGATGCACTATCGTTTGCAACCATAAACGAGGTAAGGCTTTAGGACCCAATTAAATTTCCGTTTATGTATCGTATTTTTGTGTTTTACATCGGTGTACAATTATGAAGTGGTTGGCCTTTAGGCCCTTTAGCTTTGATTTTTATTTATTATTTGTACAGTGTCTGTTTTGTTTTGAAATTCTATTTTACATTATAGCCTTATGTAGGCATTCGTTAATTTTTCAAAATTTGACAACCTAGCTACCTATTTACACTAATATTTACATAAAATTTGATAACCTAATTGACTATAAGCGCCCTAATCGCTTCTTGGTCCGAGAAGGCGCAACGAACCCTGAACCTTTCCTTGCACTCACCAAAGCGCTCATGTAATGTTTTAATCCCGGCCAGACGGTTGACCTCAGATGTTCTTGTCCTGGGAGGTGTGCATGATCATCCGCAGGAACCTGTTTTGGGCCCGTTGTAATTTGAGATGGTGGGTCTTAGCGCAGCTCTCCCAGACCGGCATGCCGTATTCGATCACGACGACCGACGATTGATCAAAGGATACAGTAGTTTCAACAAGACGTTACACTCTTCGTCACCGTTGCCGTTGCCTGAAAATAAGCTTGCTGTCGAGGGTCAAGCCACGGTAGTCGGCCTCGTTGGCCCATTCCACAGTCGTGCCTTTGAGGATGATTTTACAGTCCCCAGGCGGAGCATGTTTAGGAGATTTAGAGTGGGGGAAAACGATGACCTGGACGAACTTGTTCCGTCTGAGGACGTTGGTAACTCGAGTCAGTTGGTGCACGGTTGACCGACCGCGTCGGAAACCAAACTGTTCCTCGAGCAAGATGTTGAGATTTTCGGCAAACTCAAGTAACCGGTGATGAAAAGCTCTTTCGAATAGCTTGGATAATCCTGAGAGAAGGCTGAAGATGGGAAGTAGCTAAGCCGGAGAACGGCTTAGAACCAGAACGGCTTAGCACAGTCTGGGTGAGCGCGGATCTTATTCGAGAAATCGTTACTTCTGAGGTCCACCATTCTGGCCTGGATAATTTCTGTGAGTCGATTGCAGCGTGTTTTAAGCTCAGGCAGTCCAGTACGCTGAAACTGCCTGCGAGTGACATTCCGCAATCGAATCAAATCTTTAGTGAGTGTATCGATGGTCAGGGTGTTGCTTACCTGTCGAGCCGCCGGGACGAGTTGTTCCCGGGCCATCGAGATTGCCTCTTCGATGGCGCACAGCTGGCGGTCGATACTTTCCGGCGTCTCCGGACGCACCTCGTAATCGATGGAGTTGTCGACGCACTGCTGAAACCGCTGCCAGTTCACTCGGTGATAGTTCCTCCTGGAGAGTGGAGAGAGACGGTTGATCGAAGAGTGGATTTCGGCCACCACCGGATAGTGATCAGAGCTCAGTTCCTGATAGACGACCGGCTGCGATATTTGGTCATCCATGTTCGTGATGAACAGATCGAGCGTCGAATGTACCCCGGATCTGCTGAAACGAACGGGTGGGTGAGTCCGGGTTCAGGATGGTGTAATGGCCTTCTTCTAGATCGCTACTCCAGATCATGCCGTTCCGATTGCTCCTTGAGTTTCCCCAGGCTTGATGTCTTGCATTCAGATCACCGGCGATGATGTACTGCCCTTGGCGCCGCGTTTGTTTGACGATGTCTCTGCGGAGGGCGGCCGATGTCCCATCGATCTCCTTGGATTGCGTTGGGCAGTATGCCACGATGAGGGTGATGACTGGTGAAGACCTGGTCGAAGCGTGTTTTGCACCCGCGTAGTCGCGATGCCAGTTGTGTGAAAATTGAAACTAGCTGCTCTGATGTGTAGAACGGTGGATCACGTTCAGCCAGAAGGGGCTCGTCCTGTCCTTGTCCTGTCGACGGAATCCATTGGGAGTCGCGGATGGAACCGATCCAGCGGCAGCAGTAAGCCGTTTGTGTGGCTGCAGCGGCGGAAGAACCGGGATCGGTCGACGGGGAGGCGTAATGGCCGGAAAATTCCTCTCATTCAGCGCCGGGGTGGAACTGCTCGACGCATAGGCTGATTTTGGTGGAAGTCCTCTTCCGGATCTCCACGAACTCGGCGCACTTGGGACAGTCCTTCGTAGTGGCCTGATGTTTTCGCCGCAGTTGGCGCACTTTGGATCGGCCGCCTCCATCTTGTCGCACTCATCCGTCGGGTGCAGTTCGCCACACTTGTTGCAGCGTTGTAGCATTTGGTGCACTGTGTCACGTCACGGTGCACGAGCCGGTATCGCTCCCAGCCGACGACGGTGTAGTTAATTACTCCGACCAGCTTCAGATCCTTGAAGGTGATGGAGCCATGCTCCAGATGGACCAGGTAAAGCTGGTCTCGGTATTTTCTCGCCCTGTCGTGGCGAGCGATTTTGTGGACGGCGACAGGTTTGAGGCCACTGGTGTCTAGCTCGTTGATAAGCTCTTCCACCTTCATATCGTGGAGCCCTCGCAGCAAAGCCTTGAGCGGGTACATTCCGGGGAGGTCATGAGCGTAGTACTCATACTTGTGGACCTGTAGGAACTCCACGAACACGGTAACACGGAACTCCGTAACACGGTAGATCACTTTGACGTAGTGTGTTGCGGTGTAAGATCTACCAAACAGAGCCCTAGCCTAGGGCAATAAGTTGTGGTAATTAAGGATTCATCGTATTTAGTCCTCGCTACCAACAGCAGTCTCAGAAAAAAAACATAATTAATGTTACCTTGCAGACAGTTGAAAGACTCGAATTCCTCTTGTTTGAGGCTAAATTGTATGCAGTGGAAACAACTTTTCAAGCAATTAGTTAAAACCCTGGGTACCCGGTCCTAGGCTGAACTGACTGCTGGAAAAATCGAGTTAGGGGTTTAAATACGTACTAACTCTGCTTTAACTGGTGAACAATGGTAGTGAGAGGAACACACGGAAGTTCTCATTACTGAACAAATTCTCTTGCTTGAAATGGTCTTGTAGACAGAGCTAAATCCTGGGTTTTCATTGTTTCACTGGTGATATTCTAGAAGCAAGACAAGGATGTGGCTAGGGCTCCGATGCATGGCCAAAAACAGTATTACTGTTCTGTTTTCTCAAGACAGGATTGATTTCATATTGATAAGGGCGCGCCTTCAATGGGATTTTGCTCTCTATGAAGGGTCTACATAGCGGGACCTTGTCATGGTGGTCTTGAGAAAACAAAACAACAACTGTATCGAAACCGATACTGCATTGCTTCTCAATAGCGCTGGAGTAATTCGACATGCACTTAAACACTAAGGATACGGGTAACGCTACAATAGATCTAATAATTGGTCGCAGTGGCACACCCGAACAGGAAAAAAAAACTCCACGATAGACTTGTGGTGATCTTGATTAGCAGCAGGCATCACCTTGACTCCCTCGCTGCAAAGCCGGAACGTGCACTCGAGGCCCTTTCCCATAGGTTGGCGGATTTTCGGCAGCAAATCCGGTGGATCGCCCTTCACAAACACGGGCGGGCACTTCTCCTTCCGCTCCGGTTGCACCTGCGGCAGCTGCGATTGCTGCTTATTCCTCTTTTTCAACGGATTGCCGGCGCCATCAAGCGGCAACGTTGCTCTGCAAAAGCTGCTTGGAGGGGTTACCCGCGCCTCCAAGAGCAGTGCGACCGAATCGGCCACCGAGTCTCCCATGACGGGTCCGGGAGCACATAACGCCAACGCGACGAAGCGAAAACGAACGAAAGCGAACGAACGAGAAAAACACTTGGAAAGAAAACACGTCCGTACGTGCTGCTGTCTCGAACTATAGTCGACAAGAATGACACTTCGTCCGCAATGCCCCGCGCCATTGGCAGTTGCGTAAAACCTCCGCATATCGTTTCTATCCATGCTCTCCTGCGCATCACCTATCACACACTCTCTTCGTGTTGCCTTTTTTCTCTGCGGTGGATTCGTTTCTCTTCAGACCCTTGCTACCATTTCGTTGGCGTCGCTGTGCAGTGCCTAACGCTTCCTGCGCTGTTGTACTCACAGCTTCGTGGATATTTTCCCACAATCTGTCCGCCCGTCCAGCTTCTGGTGGTACTGTTCGGCAACTCCTTCAACTGACAAGCGATGGACAAGATATTGAAACGCATCGTGCTGTTGGTTCGTGAATTCGTGACGCTGGAAAGTTGCGCCCGAGTTTCTACAAGGATCTCTGACTATTGCGTATATTCGTGTAAATAAGTAGTTAGGTTTTCAAATTTCAAAATTAATCCATGCCTCCTCGAAGGCGCCCATGTCAAACTAGCTTCATTTTTCGAATTACTCCTTTTATTTCCGAGTTAATACTAAAGCTGACGGGCCGTATTTCGATTTTTGTCATTCCGTATTTCGTATACAATAATTTTATTCCATTTTTTCGTTATTAACATATTTTTACATAATGCCTCGAGGTGTGTGTGTGTGTGTGTGTGTGTGTGTGTGTGTGTGTGTGTGTGTGTGTGTGTGTTTGTGTGTGAAACTCTGAAATGTCGATAAATGAGCCGGATTTCTTATGCGTCGGGGTTTGGAATTTCATCGCACTGCGCGGAGAATCGATTTGGATGGGACCATTTCGAACAACAAACCCGGACGGAGTCCGCTGGGCGGCGAGTGTACCGACAGAGCTTGACCACTGGTTGACCAAACCGATCGGAAGCCTCTCGTAACCGGCGAATGGGTCGATTTCAATTTGCTGGAACGGTCCGAAATGGCCAGAGCCATTCACGGATTCGTGATTGCCCATCCCTAACACAGACATCATAAATCGCGCACCACCTTCGAAAATGTGTTGCCAGCACTCATTCTGCTGATTTCGATCGACCACGTACGACTACCCGCCGCATCACAGTAGCAAGATGTCTGAAGTTGCCGCTGTCACGACGACCGACGCAATCGCATCCAACGTTGCTTCACCACGCGCTGGTACGAAGAAAAGTTCGGGAGAAGGTAAACGGAATCTGAACCTACCACGGACCCATCCACCGATGTCGGAAATGGTGACCACTGCCATCGAAACGTTGAAAGGTGGACGCCACGGATCGTCCCTGCAGGCCATCAAGAAGTATATCGGGGCCAACTACAAGTGCGATGTCGTCAAGCTGGCTCCATTCCTCCGGAAGGCTCTCCGGGCGGTGTCGAGAAGGGCACCTTTGTCCAAATCAAGGGAACGGGTGCTTCCGGATCGTTCAAGCTGGTGAAGGCAACGGCGGCTGCGGACGCTGCTAGTCACACCAGCCGGAAAGCAAAAGTCCAAGATGACACCACCATGAAGACGGCAGCGAAACAGAGGAAGAAGAAGAAGGTGGCAGTGCCCAAGAAAAGCGCCACCGCCGCGAGTGGACGCGTGGAAAGGCTGCTACCGTCAAGCAGAAGGCCACCAAACACGCGAAAACCAGATCGCCGCCACCAAAGAAAGCTGCTTCCGCCGCCAAGAAAGCTTCTTCTCCCGCTGCTGTACCGAAAAAGGCTGCCGCTGGTGGTGGTAAGAAGAAGTAAAGGCCCGACACCGTCGATGATCATGATCATCAATCGCGAACCGCAAGCAAAATCAGTCCTTTTCAGGGCTACCACTTTGGATCCCAAGAGGAGAGGTATTTACCGCTGTCGCGAACGAAATCATCTTCCAGTTTGATTTTCGGCCCGGTTCGAGGATGTTTTGGGCATGACTGTATCCTTTGGGATTGCCACCGGTCAATCAGTCAGTCAGCTCTGGCTGTTCCGTGCGCTGCGCCTGGCCAGAGAGTGCGCGCCAACGATGAACGAGACCGGCTTGTGCGCGTGTCTCCTCGTTGGTGGACTTTTCCTTTTCCCCAGTCCAGGACTACTGTCAGTCTCGACCGGGTCAGGCAGTCCAGCAGCTGCACACCATTACACCTGTTCGGGCTGTGTGTGTGTGTGTGTGCCGAAGAAGGCCACCGCCGCTGATGGTAAGAAGAGGTAGAGGCCCGATACAAACACAAACCAATCAGTCCTTTTCAGGGCTACCACTTTGGATCCCAAGAGGAGAGGGGTATTTACCGCTGGCTGGAGTTCGACTCTAGGATACAGCACACTGTATCCTATTTGTGTGCAATGGGGCAGGCATAGAAAAGCCCCATGTTCCAGCAGTTGCGAGCCATCGAAGATACGGTAGCATTGTAGTACGGCTAGCATGCAATACCAATGAATGGCCTGCTTTGAGCGTACTTACAGCGGCACACCAGGAGTTAACTTTCTGAAATCAGTACGGCGAAAGGCGTCTAAGGTTCGATCTCCCAAAATTAGGCACCTTCATCGGTACCAAATAGTTTTCCATAAGAAGTTCCTAATTTTGAGCAAACCCGCGTTAGATCGTCTTTCGGCCATACAGGCGGGTAACTCATGCCGGCTGTTTGCGTATATACGATAGCGCCCGGATGCTGGTAGCGGCGGGTCGAGAACCAGCCACTGCCAATAATTCTTTATTATTATGACACGCTCTCTCTCTCTTGCGACCGCGCAATCCCTTTCTTCTTGGCCTAGCTGTTCGGTGGCCCTGAAAAGGGCCGTTGGGTTATTGTCGGGCGTGGACGGGTGCGCTCAGCCACCGAAGCCATACAGCGTGCGTCCCTGGCGCTTCAGAGCATAGACGACATCCATGGCGGTGACCGTTTTGCGCTTGGAGTGCTCGGTGTAGGTGACAGCGTCCCGGATGACATTTTCCAGGAACACTTTTAGCACACCGCGGGTTTCCTCGTAAATAAGCCCGGAGATACGCTTGACCCCCCCACGGCGAGCCAGCCGACGGATGGCGGGCTTGGTGATGCCCTGGATGTTGTCGCGCAACACCTTCCGATGGCGTTTGGCGCCTCCTTTGCCGAGTCCCTTACCACCCTTACCGCGACCGGTCATAATGCTGTGGTGTGCGTGTGTGCGTGTCTGCTAGCATAATTTCCAGGTTTTTTCTTTTTTCGTAGTCGACCGATTACGCACCCGTTACGAGCGGGGCGGGGCTTGGTAGGGTAAGGAATTTGCACAAAACCAGCTGTCAGCGGGGTATTTCTGAACAGGAGCACAGCACGCCGCAGAGTCATCCAACCAAGTAACCGACTATGGCTCGCACCAAGCAAACCGCCCGGAAGTCAACCGGTGGAAAGGCCCCCCGCAAGCAGCTGGCAACCAAAGCAGCTCGCAAGAGTGCCCCGGCCACCGGTGGGGTCAAAAAGCCACACCGTTTCCGGCCGGGCACTGTCGCCCTGCGTGAAATCCGTCGCTACCAGAAGTCCACCGAGCTGCTACTCCGCAAGCTTCCCTTTCAGCGTTTGGTCCGCGAAATCGCCCAGGACTTTAAAACCGACCTGCGCTTCCAGAGCTCGGCCGTAATGGCTCTGCAGGAAGCTTGCGAGGCATATCTGGTCGGTTTATTCGAAGACACCAACCTGTGCGCCATCCACGCGAAACGTGTCACCATTATGCCCAAGGACATCCAGCTTGCTCGTCGGATCCGTGGCGAGCGGTGAACGCAGCGCAGTGCAGCAGACGACAAACAATAAAAAGGCCCTTTTCAGGGCCACTAGAGCGCATGACGAAAGAGATTGCTTGGGCCGACGACTGGGAATGAATCGCCTGCTTTGAGGGTGCTTACAGCAGGGTGACCAGACCACTCTAGTCGACAAAATAAATTCCCGGTAGGCTTTTCGATAGTTCTAACTGCTGTTTAGTCGGAAAGGTTTTGAGATATTGATTGCACCCCAGAAGCTATGTGGGAGGAAAATAATGAAAAGTGCACATATCGACGGTTTCGTGCAATACTGGCACAACTCGCAAAGCACAGAAAACGGTATGAAGTAACACTTGACAAAGACTCAGGTCGATATTCACAATGCATCAACATTTGTCGATTTTTCGAAAAAATTGTATACCTCTAATTTATTGTTTTTTTTTTTTAGTTTTCAATTGAAACATATAAGAGTAATCCTGATGAACCAAGACATGCAAAAATATCCATGGAAGTCGAAATATGAAAGATTTTTAACGTTGTTTCTGAACATTTTCAGATCTCGAGTTGTGCCTGTATTGCACGAAACCGTTGATACAGGGAAAACATATTTAAAAGATTACAAAATGGTTCATTGATGAGCCATTAAACAAAATTACCTAAATAATGTGCATATGTCTAATTTGTTTGTTCCTTCTAACGATCTAACAGTATAGACTTCATAAAAGTTCCTGAAAATATGGAAGCATTCTTCTGGATTCTTCGCAATTTTACCAGAATATTTATTGTAAAAGCAGTAAGGATTGTTGATAAAATTAAAGAAAATTATTTACAGCTCGTAAGACTTTTTTGAACAAACACTTGAAAATAAGCAGGAATTTGAGAAAAGCGATAAAACTTTATTAAATATCGATTGAAGACCTAGCATCACTATAAGTCATTATCAAAATCCAAAGAGGCTAAATATTGGTGAAAACTTACTACCTAGGAAACTACCTAATTGAAGGAATTATGATAAAATTATATTACCAAAAATTTAATCAAATCAATATTTACTTCATCAAAGCATTGCATCGTTTCGGGACTGATTTGCAATTTGATTCTGTAGACTGACTGGCTGACTGGCTAACTGACTGACTGACTGACTGACTGACTGACTGACTGACTGACTGGCTGGCTGGCTGACTGACTGATAGTTAGTAGTAGAGTCCTGGGCTGGACTGGACCGGGAAAACGCAGTTAGGCGAAAAGGAGAAGTCCACACACCATGGGGGACTCCTCCTAGTCGACCGCCTACCTAGTAGTAGTAGTAGTAGTAGTAGTAGTAGTAGTAGTAGTAGTAGTAGTAGTAGTAGTAGTAGTAGTAGTAGTAGTAGTAGTAGTAGTAGTAGTAGTAGTAGTAGTGGTAGCAGTAGTAACGTTTTACCGTTTACAACCGTTACACAACAACAACACACAACACAATGCATTTACACACTAACCCAGCACACGTGCATTGTAGTTGCCAAACTACCACACGGATGTGTACTGGAGTGTCGGACTCGACCGTACCGGTAATACCGACGACTAAACTCCCTTGGGCTCCGCCATCGTTTCCCCCAGGAACTACCTCCCAGTACTACTTCTGGGGTGGCAGTACTAAACGTACTCGCTCATTCTCGCTCACACTGACTTGGGTGCTCACTCTATTGCACCCTCAAACACACCGTACATACTCTGCTGCACCTCTGTCATGCCGTGTGGGTCTGACTTGTGTGCCCACCCTTCTCATGCCATGTGGGGCTGACTTGTATGCCCGCCTCTCTCATACCGTGTGAGTCTGACTTGTATGCTCACCCAAACACTTGATTCACGCTCATGCACTCCATGCTTGCTCCATGATTCGAGGTAGAACGCAATGCCATGCTGCTCATTAGTGGTATGGATACAACCCCGGACAACCTCGTCGAGAGGATGTGCCGGAGGAAGCTATATGGAATGCGGTGAACACAGCATCTCAACAGATTATGTCGAAACTGCAGCGGTGGTGGCGTCTTGAACAAAACCAACGAGTGCAGTAAGGGCACCTGTGATGCAGTGAACACTTTGCTCACCCAGAGGTTACTATCATAGCTTGCGATCGACGGGTGGTGAGGTAGCCACCCTTGAAGTCGATGTTGTGTCGGCAGTGTTGTCAAATGTCATTTGCATTCGTTTGTATAATTTTCCCAGAACTTGTTTCAGAAGGTAGCTATCAATTCATGTTGTATGACGAACTTATAGCGGTTAAATGGGCCTACAACTTTGTCTAACGAGACTTTGCTGTAAATATGTAATCTGGGGCGTGGGAGGCAAAATGTCATTCAAATGACATTATGCCAAATGACACGTGACATTTTGGAGAGTTTTCACTCTCCAGCCTTTGATGTTATACTTAGAGCAATGTACCCTTGGACAAAAATATAACCCTACTCAAGCGTTATGAGTACATTCAAAATTATGGAATAAATTTTGCTTCTAAAGAAAGTTATGAGCAAATTAGTCAAATGACATGCAGATGACATTTTACAAGCCTGGTTGTGTGTATTGACGTCAAGTGCGTTAGCATAGGCGTGAGCGTTCTCAATAGTCCCCCCATGATTTATTTATTTATTAACATACTAAGACCGGAGTGGCCTGTGCTGCACATAAAAGTCTTCTCCATTCAGCTCGGTCCATGGCTGCACTTCGCCAACCACGCAGTCTGCGGAGGGTCCGCAAATCGTCCTCCACCTGATCGATCCACCTTGCCCGCTGTGCACCTCGCCTTCCTGTTCCCGTCATTTCTTTGTCGACAACCATTTTCACCGGATAACTGTTCGACATTCTGGATACGTGCCCGGCCCACCGCAGTCTTCCGATTTGTGCGGTTTGAACAATGAATGGTTCTCCCAACAGCTCATGCAACTCGTGGTTCATTCGCCTCCTCTACGTACCGTCCGCCATTTGCACCCCACCATAGATGGTACGCAGCACTTTCCTTTCGAAAACTCCAAGTGCGCGTTGGTCCTCCACGAGCATCGTCCAGGTCTCGTGCCCGTAGAGAACTACCGGTCTTATAAGCGTTTTGTAGATAGTCAGTTTGGTACGGCGGCGAGCCCAAGTACACGAATTCTTCAACCACCTCGATTTCGTCACCACCGATAGAAACTCGTGGTGGGTGGCTTACATTGACCTCTCTTGAGCCTCTTCCTATCATGTACTTCGTCTTCGACGTGTTGATGACTAGTCCAATTCGATTAGCTTCGCTTTTCAGTCTGATGTAGGCTCCTCCATCCTCTCAAAGTTACGTGCCATCATATCAAGGTCGTCGGCGAAACCAAATAACTGGACGGACATCGTGAAAATCGTACCACTCGTGTCAATCCCTGCCTTTCGTATTACTCCCTCCAAAGCGATGTTGAATAGCAGACACGAAAGACCATCACCTTGCCGTAACCCTCTACGCGTTTCGAAGGGACTCGAGAATGCCCCTGAAACTCGAACTACGCACATCACCCGATCCATCGTCGCCTTGATCAACCGTATCAGTTTATCCGGAAATCCGTTTTGGTGCATTAGCTGCCATAGCTGGTCCTGATCGATTGTATCATATGCGGCTTTGAAGTCGATAAATAGATGAAGTGTGGGCACGTTGTATTCGCGGCATTTCTGCAATACCTGACGTATGGCGAACACCTGGTCTGTGGTAGAGCGTTCACCCATAAATCCTGCCTGGTACTGCCCCACGAACTCTCTTGCAATTGGTGTTAGTCGGCGGCATAAAATTTGGGAGAGTACCTTGTAGGCGGCGTTCAGCAATGTGATTGCGCGGTAGTTGCTACAATCTCACAGTAGTAGTAGTAGTAGTAGTAGTAAAATTCTTCTTTATTTACACAATTTTTGTTCTACAATTATTTTTAACATGTACAGTGATCGGCCGGCTTGGCCTCCAACTTCAATTTTAATTATTATTATTATTATTATTTTTATGTTTCTACTTAATTTTTAAAATATAATGTATCATGACGGCCTTCAGCAGGCGCTAGTGTGTTTTTAAAATTTGATAATTTAACTACTATGTACACTAATATTTACAATAAAAATTTGATAACCTAGATTGGAACTAGCAACGGACGCTAAACTTTTCTTTACACTTACCAAAGCGTTCATGTAAGGTTTTTATTCCGGCCAGACGGTGGACCTCGGATGTTCTTGTCCTGGGGTGTTGAGGATCATCCTCAGGAATTTGTTTTGGACCCGTTGAAGTTTGAGGTGGTGGGTTTTAGCGCAGCTCTCCCAGACCGGCATGCCGTATTCGATCACAGGGAGGATGATTTGCTTGTAGACAGCAAGCTTATTTTTCAGGGACAATGACGACCGGCGGTTGATCAAAGGGTACAGTAGTTTCAACAAGACGTTACACTTTGTCACCGTTTTGTCAACCTGCTGCCTGAAAATAAGCTTGCTGTCGAGGGTCAAGCCAAGGTAGTCGGCCTCATTGGCCCATTCCACAGTCGTGCCATTGAGGATGATTTTACAGTCCCCAGGCGGAACAAGTTTAGGGGATTTGGAGTGGGGGAAATGATGACCTGGGTCTTCGCCGCGTTGATACAGATCTTCCAGCTGGTGAGGTACTCTGTCAGGGCATCCAGGCCTCGTTGGAGTTTTGCCACTAGCGCTCTGATCACTCTACCGTTGTAGACGATGGATGTGTCATCTGCGAACAGAGACAGAATGCCGCCTTCTGGAGGTTCTGGCATGTCGGAGGTGAACAGATTGAAAAGCAGGGGCCCGAGGATACTTCCCTGGGGGACGCCTGCAACGATGTTGTGCGCATTGAACTCGCTCCGCTGATTGAGACCCGAAATGTCCTTGCCGACAGGTAATTGTTGATGATTTTCACCAGGTAGCTGGGAAGATTGTAGCGTTGTAGTTTGTACACCAGGCCATCATGCCATACATTGTCAAATGCCTTCTCGACATCGAGTAAGGCCATGGCGGATGTTTTCGAGACAAATTTGTTCCGTCTGAGGACGTTGGTAACTCGGGTCAGTTGGTGTACAGTTGACCGACCGCGTCGGAAACCAAACTGTTCCTCGAGCAAGATGTTGAGATTTTCGGCAGACTCAAGTAACCGGTGATGAATAGCTTTTTCGAATAGCTTGGATAACCCTGAGAGAAGGCTGATGGGTCGATAACTTTTGGGAGAGGAAGGATCCTTCCCAGGCTTCCGGATGGGGATGACTTTCGCTGACTTCCAGGACGATGGGAAGTAGCTGAGCCGGAGACACTGATTAAAGATCAGTGAAAGATACTCGAAGAACGGAGCACTCATATGTTTGCGTTCGAGATTCAGGATGCTGTCGAAGCCTGGGGCCTTTATGTTTTTTGATCAATAGGCCGTCAATTCGCCAGCTGAGATCTCCAACTCCTCCGAGAAGTCGTTGGGAATCAAATGGATGTTGTTTGCATGCTCGTTGACGGCTGCTTCGTGAGGACTGGTGATGTTCTGCCCAAGATTGTGTGAGCTGACGAAGTGACGACCTATTTCAGCGACCTTCTCTGCAGGAGTTATCAAGCGATCCTTCGAGCCATTATTGTCTAGTGGGATCAAAGGTGGAATGGGCCGAGGCTTGGATTTTAGAATTTTGGTCATTTTCCAGAACGGCTTAGCATAATCTGGGAGAGTGCGGATCTTATTCGAGAAGTCGTTATTTTGAGGTCCACCATTCTGGCCTTGATATTTTTGTGATTCGATTGCAGCGTGTTTAAGCTCAGGCAGTCCAGTACGCTGAAACTGCCTGCGAGTGACATTCCGCAATCGAATCAAATCTTTGGTGAGTGTATCGATGTTTAAGGAGTTGCTTACCTGCCGAGCCGTCGGTACGTGTTGCTCTCGGGCCGCCGTGATCGCCTCCTCGATAGCGCACAGCTGGCGGTCGATACTTTCCGGCGTCTCCGGACGCACCTCGTAGTCAACGGTGTTATCGACGCACTGCTGGAAACGCTGCCAGTTCACTCGGTGGTAGTTCCGCCGTAACTGCTGGTGCCGATTGACCGAGGAGCCCAGTTCCGCCACCACCGGATAGTGATCCGAACTGAGCTCCTGGTATACAACCGGCTGCGAGACGTGGTCACTCAGGTTTGTTACGTAGAGGTCGAGCGTTGCGTGGGCACCGGACCGACTCAGCCGAGTGGGGGAATCCGGGCTCAGGATCGTATAGTGACCTTCCTCCATGTCGTTGCTCCAGATGGTGCCGTTTCGATTGCCGCGACTGTTGCCCCAGGCTTGATGTTTGGCATTCAAGTCGCCGGCAATGATATACTGGCCTTGCCTCCGCGTCAGCTTGACGATGTCCCTCCGAAGGGCAGCCGATGATCCATCGCCGGCTTTGGCTTGCGACAGTACGCCGCGATGAGCGCGATTGTGCCGACCGAAGTGGTGATTTCGACACCGATGGCCTCGATGACACTGAGCTGGAAGCTTGGAAGCAGACGACAGTTGATGTTGTAGCGAAGAGCGATGGCCACACCACCTCCCCTGGTCGGCCGGTCGAGTCGCACGATGCGGAAGTCCGGGATGTTGATGTTCACCTCCGGTTTTTTGAACGCCACGTCTATTTCCTTCTCCTCAAGGAAATCCTTCAGCTCGATTGTTTTGCTCTTTAGCGAGCAGCGTTCCAGTTGACCAGGCCCACCCTAGCAGCCATTTTCAATGATGAACATGCCAAGTGTGAAGACCTGGTCGAATCGGGTTTTGCAGCCGCGCAGTCGAGTGGCGAGCTGCGCGAAGATCGGCATCAGTTGCTCCGGAGTGTACAGCGGGGCAGATTCTTCCGGTGGGACGGCTTCGTTCTCCGACGGGGAGCCGGGATGGCTGGAAAGTTCACCTCGTTGATTACAGGAACACGGTTCTTCTTCGGAATGGTCCTGGTGGAAGCCTTCTTCCGGATTTCCAGGAACTCGGCTCGCTTTGGGCAGCCCTTTGTGGTGGCCTGATGTTTGTCGCCACAGTTGGCGCACTTGGGATCGGCCACCTCCATTTTGTCGCACTCGTCAGTCGGATGGGGTTCGCCACACTTGTTGCAGCGCGGCTTCATGCGGCAGTTCCTGGTGCCGTGCCCGAAATTGAAGCAGTTGGTGCATTGCGTGACATCGCGGTGCACTGGCCGATATCGCTCCCAGTCAACGGCGGTGTAATTTATAACGCCAACCAGCTTCAGGCCCTTCCAGGTAGTGGAGCCGTGCTCCAGATGGATCAGGTAAAGCTGGTCGCGATATTTCCTCGCCTTGTCGTGACGAGCGATCTTGTGGACGGCTACTGGCTTCAGTCCGCAACTTTCAAGCTCTGCTTGGAGCTCTTCCTCCTTCATGTCGTGAAGTCCTCGCAGCAAAGCCTTGAGCGGCTTCGTGCCGGGGTGGTTCTGAGTGTAGTACTCATACTTGTGGACCTCGAGGAGCTCCACGACGGATTGATGATGGTCCCTGTTGGCCGGCATCACTTTCACGCCCTCGCTGCAGAGCCGAAAAGTACATTTCAGCCCCTTAGCGATCAGCTGGCGAATTTTTGGGCGTAAATCCGGCGGATCGGCAGCTGCGATTGCTGCTTCTTCCTCTTTTTGGCGGATTGCCGGCGTCATCAAGCGGCAACGGCGAGAACACCTTGCTCTGCAAAAGCTGCTTGGGGGGTTACCCGCGCCTCCAAGAGCAGTGCGCTTAGGCACTTTTCCAGCGACCGAATCGGCCACCGAGTCTCCCTGACGGGTCCGGGAGAAAAGAACGCCAACGCGACAAGCGAAAACGTAAACAGCGAAAGAACGAGAAAAAAACACTTCGAAAAATGCGCGAGCAAAAACACGTCCGTACGTGTTGCTGTCTCGAACTGGGGATTGCTACAATCCAGCTTATCGCCCTTTTGTAGATGGGACACACGACACCTTCCATCCACTCCTGCGGCAGAACCTCATCCTCCCAAACCTTGGTTATCACCCAGTGCAGCGCTCTAGCCAGTGCCTCACCACCGTGTTTAAACAGCTCTCCTGGTAGTTGGTCAACTCCAGGGGCTTTGTTGTTTTTCAGCTGGCCGATCTCCTCCTGGATTTCCTGGAGATTCGGAGCCGGAAGTCGCATGTCCTGCGCGCGTGCTCCTAGGTTCATTACCATACCGCCATCGTTGTCTGCCATATCGCCATTCAGGTGCTCTTCGTAGTGCTGATGTCACCTTTGGATCACCTCACGCTCGTTTGTAAGAAGGTTCCCGTTTGTGTCCTTACACATATCGGGCTGTGGCACGTGGCCCTTACGTGAACGGTTCATCTTCTCATAGAACTTTCGTGCGTTATTAGCGCGGTACAGTTCCTCCGTCTCTCCACGGTCTCGATCTTCCTGCTGGCGCTTTTTCCTCCGGAAAATCGAGTTTTGTCTGTTCCGCTTTCCGTTTTTAAAGGCGGCTGTCAGGGCTGTTTTTTTTGTCCCACCTAACACCAGGACTTGGGCTTGTGCGCTTTGAGCGGCACACGGTAGTTTGGCGGAGCCTACTTGCGGATGCATGCAGCTTTTTATAGAGGTTTAACAGGGCCCACTGTCAAACCCCACCACATCCTAGGCAGGCGCCACAACTCGCCATGATGTATTGCTTAATTGCGGGCCAGGGGGTACGGACTGGCGAAAGGGTTTTGGTTTTAGTGGGTCGGGTAAAAGTTACATGACAAACCCATCCCCACACTACCTGAGTTGCCTTCTCAGGTGTCTTTTTTTTTTTTTTTTTTTTTACAAGGGAGAATGCATTTACACACTAACCCAGTACACGTGCATTGTAGTTGCCAAACTACCACACGGAAGTGTACTGGAGTGTCGGACTCGACCCTACCGGTAATACCGACTAAACTCCCTTGGGCTCCACCATCGTTTCCCCCAGGAACTACCTCGCAGTACTACTTGGCAGTACTAAGCGTACTCACTCATTATCGCTCACACAGGCACTCGTCCCACGCGAGACTGACTTGGGTGCTCGCACCCCATTCACTCCATTTGAGTCTTACTTGGATGCTCTCCCGGACGCTCCGCTGCCATGCCTCGAGGTGTCAATAGCGGTAACTGCCTGGGCCTACAGATATTGCGCTACGACACTCTGCCTCAGCACGAGCAGATCAATCACAAAACTGCCGAAGCAGACCATACGCTACCCTGCCGAAGCAGGGACACTCCCCATGCACCACATGTGCACAACTGTAGGTGTGTGGGTACAACCCACTGCTACCCTGCCGCCGAAGCAGCTTCTCCAAAGACCATTCGCTCCATGTGACCCTTTTTCGGGTGCTCACTCTAACACTCCACTGCAATGCCTCGAGGTGTCGATGGGATACCTCGACTCCTGCCTCAGCATGTGCAGTCCATACTCAGACTTCTGCTGCGCTTTGAGGTGACAATAGCGGCGGAGACACGCTATGACACTCCTGCCTCAGCACAACCAGATCACTCACCCCCTGCCGAAGCAGCTCACGCGCTACCCTACCGAAGTAGGTACACTCCACAACTTATTCTAACACTCCACTGCCATGCCTCGAGGTGTCGATAGCGGTATGTGGGGACTAATCAACGATACTACGCTACGACACTCTTACCTTAGCATGTGCAGTCCATACTCAGACTTCTGCTGCGCTTCGAGGTGGCCATAGCGGCGGCGACTCGCTATGACACTCCTGCCTCAGCACAACAGATCACTCACTCCCTGCCGAAGCAGCTCACGCACTACCCTACCGAAGTAGGGACACTCCACATGCCAGTTGGCACTCCCTCCCTGGGCTTGTGCTTTTGAAGCGGCACACAGTCGCTTTGATAGAGTCCGCTTACGGGCACTTGTGGTTTTTTGGGAGGGATTTTAGCAGAGCCCACTGCTAAATCCCACCACGCCCTAGGCAGTTCTCCCTGACTCGCAGACAGCTGGGGAGGGTCGTCAAGCCCTTGGACATCATGCTGTTCCTGCTGTCCCTGCTGCCCCTTCTCAGGTGTCTGGTAAAACGTAACAGCCCTGCAAATGATTGCGCCTCCTGTAATGAAGATAGTCACAAAACATATAACAAAAGTCCCGGATGCGTTCGCACTTCCTTTCCTTCTGGGAAATTGGCTACTGGTCGTCCTGAAAAGGACGGTTTCTTTCGGGTAGTTGGGTTGGGTTGGGTTTGGGCTGTTGTGTTCAGGTGGTGGCGGCCGACTTCTTCTCGGTCCTCTTCGGCAGCAGAACCGCCTGTATGTTGGGCAAGACGCCACCTTGGCGATAGTTACGCCAGCAAGCAGCTTGTTCAACTCCTCATCGTTACGGATAGCCAGCTGCAGATGGCGGGGAATGATGCGAGTTTTTTGTTATCGCGAGCGGCATTTCCTGCTAGCTCGAGCACTTCCGCTGCCAGGTACTCCATCACGGCGGCCAGATAGACCGGGGCACCGGCACCCACACGTTCGGCGTAGTGACCCTTCCGGAGCAGACGGTGGATGCGACCAACCGGGAACTGCAACCCAGCGCGTACGGAGCGGGATTTCGGCTTTCCCGGACTTTGCCTCCCTTGCCACGGCCAGACATCGTTTTGGTTGGTTGGTTGTTTGGTTGGTTGCGCCTGATTTGATGATCGCCGCGCTCAGTTGGTGGCTGGATGACTGACTGGATGAGAGAGATGCCGGAAAAGATGCCTTGGCACTGGTTTTGCGCAACAGCACTGGCATCGAGCGAACGAAAGGCGGTGCCAGCAAGCGGTCACCAATGGTACCGAACACCGAAGGGGCGGTCCCTCGGTCTGCATTGCGCTGGGATACTGGCAAGCCGATGGCAGTTCGAAAGAACGAACGACGCACCGAAGTACCACCCAAGCATGGCACCGAAAACCGGCGGCGGCGGCGGCGGCGGAAAGGCAGCGAAAAGGCGGCAACGGCTGCAACGGGCAGCGGCAGCGGGAGCGGGACCAAGGCTCAGAAAAACATCGTCAAGGGCGACAAACAACCGAAGCGGAAACTACGGAGGAAGGAAAGCTACGCCATCTACGTTTACAAGGTGTTGAAGCAGGTCCACCCGGACACTGGCGTCTCGTCGAAGGCGATGAGCATCATGAACAGCTTCGTAAACGACATCTTCGAGCGTATCGCGGCCGAGGCCTCCCGTCTGGCGCACTACAACAAACGCTCAACGATCACCAGCCGCGAGATTCAGACCGCCGTTCGCCTCCTGCTGCCGGGCGAGCTGGCCAAGCACGCTGTCTCGGAGGGCACCAAAGCCGTCACCAAGTACACCAGCTCCAAGTGAACAAGCGAGGTTTTCGGAGACGTACCCCCACAGATACCAAAACGGCCCTTTTCAGGGCCCCAGCGGCACTCACAGAGGAGAGAGAGAGAGAGAGAGAACGATGTTTTGACATTGTGACGTTTCCTTTCCGACCTACTGGCCCCTATCCGGTTCTCTGTTGGAATATTATTTTCGCTATTCTTTCTTCCGACATTCGCACTGAGTGACCAGCCCACTGAGGTTTGCCGTGTAGTATTTTGTAGTGTTTTATACGATTCACAGTATTTTCTTCTTTGTGTACTTGCTACAGCTCACGATTCGGCGCCAAGGCAAGTCAAGTTTTTTTCGTTTTTTTTTTGTGCGCACCACTTTTCGCTCGAAAACCCCGAAAGCTCTCCGGTCCGCCGCTTTTAACGTCCATGCTTCATGTCCAGAAAAGGGCCGGGCCACTGGTAGAATCAAAGTTTTACATAGAGCAAATTTCGTTTCCGTCTGCATGTTGCAGGACCTAAGCTGGTTACGTAGAAGGCCCTATACGCAGCAGCCTTCATTGGCACATGTCACAAGCGTGCCAAGGTAAACAAATGCTTCAACTACTTCTAACACATCCCCATCAAGCACAACCTCTGCACCAACACCACTAGGTCTTTCTCTATCTCTACCTCCCACCATGTACGTTGTCTTGGTAGCGTTAATGGCTGTTTATCCTCGCCGTTTCCTCTTCAGTGGGACAACAGCCTCCATATCGTCCGCAAAGCCCAGGAACATATGCGGCTGTGTGATGATAGTGCCGTTCCTCTGCGCCCTCGAGTGCAACGTTGAACAATAAATTCGAAAGAGCTTCAGTCCGCCTAAAGTCACAAACAAGGTTGACACTTAACTTTTGTTTTTTTTTTTTAACCTAAATTGATCCTAAAATGAAGAACCGATATTCGATTTTATTTCAGGGAACGATGAAGTTAATCATCCTGAACGCGTCAGTCTTTATTTTGACTTCAACATTGAAAGGAACATTGTTTAATTTGAAAATAGCTGAAAAATGCTTCCTCGACATTTTCGGTCCTGTTTGACGTAAGGATTCAAACGCACTAGCAAAACACCGCAGGGCACTTGACTCAACCTTTGACAGTTAATATATGGGCCTGACGTTTTGGGCTGATGGTTGATTCGTTCTGAAATGTTGCATAGGCCAATATTTCCCTCAAAATATATTAAACATAAAAATAATATTTTAACTGATTTAGACTTTTACCAGATTTTTATAACATCGGTTCAAGTATTCTTGACCGATGCACTATCGTTTGCAACCATAAACGAGGTAAGGCTTTAGGACCCAATTAAATTTCCGTTTATGTATCGTATTTTTGTGTTTTACATCGGTGTACAATTATGAAGTGGTTGGCCTTTAGGCCCTTTAGCTTTGATTTTTATTTATTATTTGTACAGTGTCTGTTTTGTTTTGAAATTCTATTTTACATTATAGCCTTATGTAGGCATTCGTTAATTTTTCAAAATTTGACAACCTAGCTACCTATTTACACTAATATTTACATAAAATTTGATAACCTAATTGACTATAAGCGCCCTAATCGCTTCTTGGTCCGAGAAGGCGCAACGAACCCTGAACCTTTCCTTGCACTCACCAAAGCGCTCATGTAATGTTTTAATCCCGGCCAGACGGTTGACCTCAGATGTTCTTGTCCTGGGAGGTGTGCATGATCATCCGCAGGAACCTGTTTTGGGCCCGTTGTAATTTGAGATGGTGGGTCTTAGCGCAGCTCTCCCAGACCGGCATGCCGTATTCGATCACGACGACCGACGATTGATCAAAGGATACAGTAGTTTCAACAAGACGTTACACTCTTCGTCACCGTTGCCGTTGCCTGAAAATAAGCTTGCTGTCGAGGGTCAAGCCACGGTAGTCGGCCTCGTTGGCCCATTCCACAGTCGTGCCTTTGAGGATGATTTTACAGTCCCCAGGCGGAGCATGTTTAGGAGATTTAGAGTGGGGGAAAACGATGACCTGACGAACTTGTTCCGTCTGAGGACGTTGGTAACTCGAGTCAGTTGGTGCACGGTTGACTGACCGCGTCGGAAACCAAACTGTTCCTCGAGCAAGATGTTGAGATTTTCGGCAAACTCAAGTAACCGGTGATGAAAAGCTCTTTCGAATAGCTTGGATAATCCTGAGAGAAGGCTGAAGATGGGAAGTAGCTAAGCCGGAGAACGGCTTAGAACCAGAACGGCTTAGCACAGTCTGGGTGAGCGCGGATCTTATTCGAGAAATCGTTACTTCTGAGGTCCACCATTCTGGCCTGGATAATTTCTGTGAGTCGATTGCAGCGTGTTTTAAGCTCAGGCAGTCCAGTACGCTGAAACTGCCTGCGAGTGACATTCCGCAATCGAATCAAATCTTTAGTGAGTGTATCGATGGTCAGGGTGTTGCTTACCTGTCGAGCCGCCGGGACGAGTTGTTCCCGGGCCATCGAGATTGCCTCTTCGATGGCGCACAGCTGGCGGTCGATACTTTCCGGCGTCTCCGGACGCACCTCGTAATCGATGGAGTTGTCGACGCACTGCTGAAACCGCTGCCAGTTCACTCGGTGATAGTTCCTCCTGGAGAGTGGAGAGAGACGGTTGATCGAAGAGTGGATTTCGGCCACCACCGGATAGTGATCAGAGCTCAGTTCCTGATAGACGACCGGCTGCGATATTTGGTCATCCATGTTCGTGATGAACAGATCGAGCGTCGAATGTACCCCGGATCTGCTGAAACGAACGGGTGGGTGAGTCCGGGTTCAGGATGGTGTAATGGCCTTCTTCTAGATCGCTACTCCAGATCATGCCGTTCCGATTGCTCCTTGAGTTTCCCCAGGCTTGATGTCTTGCATTCAGATCACCGGCGATGATGTACTGCCCTTGGCGCCGCGTTTGTTTGACGATGTCTCTGCGGAGGGCGGCCGATGTCCCATCGATCTCCTTGGATTGCGTTGGGCAGTATGCCACGATGAGGGTGATGACTGGTGAAGACCTGGTCGAAGCGTGTTTTGCACCCGCGTAGTCGCGATGCCAGTTGTGTGAAAATTGAAACTAGCTGCTCTGATGTGTAGAACGGTGGATCACGTTCAGCCAGAAGGGGCTCGTCCTGTCCTTGTCCTGTCGACGGAATCCATTGGGAGTCGCGGATGGAACCGATCCAGCGGCAGCAGTAAGCCGTTTGTGTGGCTGCAGCGGCGGAAGAACCGGGATCGGTCGACGGGGAGGC
Organism: Armigeres subalbatus; assembly: GCF_024139115.2. NCBI lineage: Eukaryota > Metazoa > Arthropoda > Insecta > Diptera > Culicidae > Armigeres > Armigeres subalbatus. The sequence goes on from NC_085141.1 coordinate 150,286,066, forward strand.
GTAATGGCCGGAAAATTCCTCTCATTCAGCGCCGGGGGTGGAACTGCTCGACGCATAGGCTGATTTTTGGTGGAAGTCCTCTTCCGGATCTCCACGAACTCGGCGCACTTGGGACAGTCCTTCGTAGTGGCCCGATGTTTTTCGCCGCAGTTGGCGCACTTTGGATCGGCCGCCTCCATCTTGTCGCACTCATCCGTCGGGTGCAGTTCGCCACACTTGTTGCAGCGTTGTAGCATTTGGTGCACTGTGTCACGTCACGGTGCACGAGCCGGTATCGCTCCCAGCCGACGACGGTGTAGTTAATCACTCTGACCAGCTTCAGATCCTTGAAGGTGATGGAGCCATGCTCCAGATGGACCAGGTAAAGCTGGTCTCGGTATTTTCTCGCCCTGTCGTGGCGAGCGATTTTGTGGACGGCGACAGGTTTGAGGCCACTGGTGTCTAGCTCGTTGATAAGCTCTTCCACCTTCATATCGTGGAGCCCTCGCAGCAAAGCCTTGAGCGGGTACATTCCGGGGAGGTCATGAGCGTAGTACTCATACTTGTGGACCTGTAGGAACTCCACGAACACGGTAACACGGAACTCCGTAACACGGTAGATCACTTTGACGTAGTGTGTTGCGGTGTAAGATCTACCAAACAGAGCCCCAGCCTAGGGCAATAAGTTGTGGTAATTAAGGATTCATCGTATTTAGTCCTCGCTACCAACAGCAGTCTCAGAAAAAACATAATTAATGTTACCTTGCAGACAGTTGAAAGACTCGAATTCCTCTTGTTTGAGGCTAAATTGTATGCAGTGGAAACAACTTTTCAAGCAATTAGTTAAAACCCTGGGTACCCGGTCCTAGGCTGAACTGACTGCTGGAAAAATCGAGTTAGGGGTTTAAATACGTACTAACTCTGCTTTAACTGGTGAACAATGGTAGTGAGAGGAACACACGGAAGTTCTCATTACTGAACAAATTCTCTTGCTTGAAATGGTCTTGTAGACAGAGCTAAATCCTGGGTTTTCAATGTTCCACTGGTGATATTCTAGAAGCAAGACAAGGATGTGGCTAGGGCTCCGATGCATGGCCAAAAACAGTTTTACTGTTCGGTCTTCTCTAGACTGGATTAATTTCATATTGATAAGGGCGCGCCTTCAATGGGATTTTGCTCTCTATGAAGGGTCTACATAGCGGGACCTTGTCATGGTGGTCTTGAGAAAACAAAACAACAACTGTATCGAAACCGATACTGCATTGCTTCTCAATAGCGCTGGAGTAATTCGACATGCACTTAAACACTAAGGATACGGGTAACGCTACAATAGATCTAATAATTGGTCGCAGTGGCACACCCGAACAGGAAAAAAAAACTCCACGATAGACTTGTGGTGATCTTGATTAGCAGCAGGCATCACCTTGACTCCCTCGCTGCAAAGCCGGAACGTGCACTCGAGGCCCTTTCCCATAGGTTGGCGGATTTTCGGCAGCAAATCCGGTGGATCGCCCTTCACAAACACGGGCGGGCACTTCTCCTTCCGCTCCGGTTGCACCTGCGGCAGCTGCGATTGCTGCTTATTCCTCTTTTTCAACGGATTGCCGGCGCCATCAAGCGGCAACGTTGTTTCTGCAAAAGCTGCTTGAGGGGTTACCCGCGCCGCCAACAGCAGTGCGACCGAACCGGCCACCGAGGCTCCCATGACGGGTCCGGGAGCACATAACGCCAACGCGACGAAGCGAAAACGAACGAAAGCGAACGAACGAGAAAACACTTGAAAGAAAACACGTCCGTACGTGCTGCTGTCTCGAACTATAGTCGACAAGAATGACACTTCGTCCGCAATGCCCCGCGCCATTGGCAGTTGCGTAAAACCTCCGCATATCGTTTCTATCCATGCTCTCCTGCGCATCACCTATCACACACTCTCTTCGTGTTGCCTTTTTCTCTGCGGTGGATTCGTTTCTCTTCAGACCCTTGCTACCATTTCGTTGGCGTCGCTGTGCAGTGCCTAACGCTTCCTGCGCTGTTGTACTCACAGCTTCGTGGATATTTTCCCACAATCTGTCCGCCCGTCCAGCTTCTGGTGGTACTGTTCGGCAACTCCTTCAACTGACAAGCGATGGACAAGATATTGAAACGCATCGTGCTGTTGGTTCGTGAATTCGTGACGCTGGAAAGTTGCGCCCGAGTTTCTACAAGGATCTCTGACTATTGCGTATATTCGTGTAAATAAGTAGTTAGGTTTTCAAATTTCAAAATTAATCCATGCCTCCTCGAAGGCGCCCATGTCAAACTAGCTTCATTTTTCGAATTACTCCTTTTATTTCCGAGTTAATACTAAAGCTGACGGGCCGTATTTCGATTTTTGTCATTCCGTATTTCGTATACAATAATTTTATTCCATTTTTCGTTATTAACATATTTTTACATAATGTCTCGATGTGTGTGTGTGTGTGTGTGTGTGTGTGTGTGTGTGTGTGTGTGTGTGTGTGTTGTGTGTGAAACTCTGAAATGTCGATAAATGAGCCGGATTTCTTATGCGTCGGGGTTTGGAATTTCATCGCACTGCGCGGAGAATCGATTTGGATGGGACCATTTCGAACAACAAACCCGGACGGAGTCCGCTGGGCGGCGAGTGTACCGACAGAGCTTGACCACTGGTTGACCAAACCGATCGGAAGCCTCTCGTAACCGGCGAATGGGTCGATTTCAATTTGCTGGAACGGTCCGAAATGGCCAGAGCCATTCACGGATTCGTGATTGCCCATCCCTAACACAGACATCATAAATCGCGCACCACCTTCGAAAATGTGTTGCCAGCACTCATTCTGCTGATTTCGATCGACCACGTACGACTACCCGCCGCATCACAGTAGCAAGATGTCTGAAGTTGCCGCTGTCACGACGACCGACGCAATCGCATCCAACGTTGCTTCACCACGCGCTGGTACGAAGAAAAAGTCGGGAGAAGCTAAACCGAAGCCGAAACTACCACGGACCCATCCACCGATGTCGGAAATGGTGACCACTGCCATCGAAACGTTGAAAGGTGGACGCCACGGATCGTCCCTGCAGGCCATCAAGAAGTATATCGGGGCCAACTACAAGTGCGATGTCGTCAAGTTGGCTCCATTCCTCCGGAAGGCTCTCCGGGCGGTGTCGAGAAGGGCACCTTTGTCCAAATCAAGGGAACGGGTGCTTCCGGATCGTTCAAGCTGGTGAAGGCAACGGCGGCTGCGGACGCTGCTAGTCACACCAGCCGGAAAGCAAAAGTCCAAGATGACACCACCATGAAGACGGCAGCGAAACAGAGGAAGAAGAAGAAGGTGGCAGTGCCCAAGAAAAGCGCCACCGCCGCGAGTGGACGCGTGGGAAAGGCTGCTACCGTCAAGCAGAAGGCCACCAAACACGCGAAAACCAGATCGCCGCCACCAAAGAAAGCTGCTTCCGCCGCCAAGAAAGCTTCTTCTCCCGCTGCTGTACCGAAAAAGGCTGCCGCTGGTGGTGGTAAGAAGAAGTAAAGGCTCGACACCGTCGATGATCATGATCATCAATCGCGAACCGCAAGCAAAATCAGTCCTTTTCAGGGCTACCACTTTGGATCCCAAGAGGAGAGGTATTTACCGCTGTCGCGAACGAAATCATCTTCCAGTTTGATTTTCGGCCCGGTTCGAGGATGTTTTGGGCATGACTGTATCCTTTGGGATTGCCACCGGTCAATCAGTCAGTCAGCTCTGGCTGTTCCGTGCGCTGCGCCTGGCCAGAGAGTGCGCGCCAACGATGAACGAGACCGGCTTGTGCGCGTGTCTCCTCGTTGGTGGACTTTTCCTTTCCCCAGTCCAGGACTACTGTCAGTCTCGACTGGGTCAGGCAGTCCAGCAGCTGCACACCATTACACCTGTTCGGGCTGTGTGTGTGTGTGTGCCGAAGAAGGCCACCGCCGCTGATGGTAAGAAGAGGTAGAGGCCCGATACAAACACAAACCAATCAGTCCTTTTCAGGGCTACCACTTTGGATCCCAAGAGGAGAGGGGTATTTACCGCTGGCTGGAGTTCGACTTCAGGATACAGCACACTGTATCCTATTTGTGTGCAATGGGGCAGGCATAGAAAAGCCCCATGTTCCAGCAGTTGCGAGCCATCGAAGATACGGTAGCATTGTAGTACGGCTAGCATGCAATACCAATGAATGGCCTGCTTTGAGCGTACTTACAGCGGCACACCAGGAGTTAACTTTCTGAAATCAGTACGGCGAAAGGCGTCTAAGGTTCGATCTCCCAAAATTAGGCACCTTCATCGGTACCAAATAGTTTTCCATAAGAAGTTCCTAATTTTGAGCAAACCCGCGTTAGATCGTCTTTCGGCCATACAGGCGGGTAACTCATGCCGGCTGTTTGCGTATATACGATAGCGCCCGGATGCTGGTAGCGGCGGGTCGAGAACCAGCCACTGCCAATAATTCTTTATTATTATGACACGCTCTCTCTCTCTTGCGACCGCGCAATCCCTTTCTTCTTGGCCTAGTTGTTCGGTGGCCCTGAAAAGGGCCGTTGGGTTATTGTCGGGCGTGGACGGGTGCGCTCAGCCACCGAAGCCATACAGCGTGCGTCCCTGGCGCTTCAGAGCATAGACGACATCCATGGCGGTGACCGTTTTGCGCTGTGAGTGCTCGGTGTAGGTGACAGCGTCCCGGATGACATTTTCCAGGAACACTTTTAGCACACCGCGGGTTTCCTCGTAAATAAGCCCGGAGATACGCTTGACCCCCCCACGGCGAGCCAGCCGACGGATGGCGGGCTTGGTGATGCCCTGGATGTTGTCGCGCAACACCTTCCGATGGCGTTTGGCGCCTCCTTTGCCGAGTCCCTTACCACCCTTACCGCGACCGGTCATAATGCTGTGGTGTGCGTGTGTGCGTGTCTGCTAGCATAATTTCCAGGTTTTTTCTTTTCGTAGTCGACCGATTACGCACCCGTTACGAGCGGGCTGGGCTTGGTAGGGTAAGGAATTTGCACAAAACCAGCTGTCAGCGGGGTATTTCTGAACAGGAGCACAGCACGCCGCAGAGTCATCCAACCAAGTAACCGACTATGGCTCGCACCAAGCAAACCGCCCGGAAGTCAACCGGTGGAAAGGCCCCCGCAAGCAGCTGGCAACCAAAGCAGCTCGCAAGAGTGCCCCGGCCACCGGTGGGGTCAAAAGCCACACCGTTTCCGGCCGGGCACTGTCGCCCTGCGTGAAATCCGTCGCTACCAGAAGTCCACCGAGCTGCTACTCCGCAAGCTTCCCTTTCAGCGTTTGGTCCGCGAAATCGCCCAGGACTTTAAAACCGACCTGCGCTTCCAGAGCTCGGCCGTAATGGCTCTGCAGGAAGCTTGCGAGGCATATCTGGTCGGTTTATTCGAAGACACCAACCTGTGCGCCATCCACGCGAAACGTGTCACCATTATGCCCAAGGACATCCAGCTTGCTCGTCGGATCCGTGGCGAGCGGTGAACGCAGCGCAGTGCAGCAGACGACAACAATAAAAAGGCCCTTTTCAGGGCCACTAGAGCGCATGACGAAAGAGATTGCTTGGGCCGACGACTGGGAATGAATCGCCTGCTTTGAGGGTGCTTACAGCAGGGTGACCAGACCACTCTAGTCGACAAAATAAATTCCCGGTAGGCTTTTCGATAGTTCTAACTGCTGTTTAGTCGGAAAGGTTTTGAGATATTGATTGCACCCCAGAAGCTATGTGGGAGGAAAATAATGAAAAGTGCACATATCGACGGTTTCGTGCAATACTGGCACAACTCGCAAAGCACAGAAAACGGTATGAAGTAACACTTGACAAAGACTCAGGTCGATATTCACAATGCATCAACATTTGTCGATTTTTCGAAAAATTGTATACCTCTAATTTATTGTTTTTTTTTTAGTTTTCAATTGAAATATATACGAGTAATCCTGATGAACCAAGACATGCCAAAATATCCATGGAAGTCGAAATATGAAAGATTTTTTAACGTTGTTTCTGAACATTTTCAGATCTCGAGTTGTGCCTGTATTGCACGAAACCGTTGATACAGGGAAAACATATTTAAAAGATTACAAAATGGTTCATTGATGAGCCATTTAAAAACAAAATTACCTAAATAATGTGCATATGTCTAATTTGTTTGTTCCTTCTAACGATCTAACAGTATAGACTTCATAAAAGTTCCTGAAAATATGGAAGCATTCTTCTGGATTCTTCGCAATTTTACCAGAATATTTATTGTAAAAGCAGTAAGGATTGTTGATAAAATTAAAGAAAATTATTTACAGCTCGTAAGACTTTTTTGAACAAACACTTGAAAATAAGCAGGAATTTGAGAAAAGCGATAAAACTTTATTAAATATCGATTGAAGACCTAGCATCACTATAAGTCATTATCAAAATCCAAAGAGGCTAAATATTGGTGAAAACTTACTACCTAGGAAACTACCTAATTGAAGGAATTATGATAAAATTATATTACCAAAAATTTAATCAAATCAATATTTACTTCATCAAAGCATTGCATCGTTTCGGGACTGATTTGCAATTTGATTCTGTAGACTGACTGGCTGACTGGCTAACTGACTGACTGACTGACTGACTGACTGACTGACTGACTGACTGACTGGCTGGCTGGCTGACTGACTGATAGTTAGTAGTAGAGTCCTGGGCTGGACTGGACCGGGAAAACGCAGTTAGGCGAAAAGGAGAAGTCCACACACCATGGGGGACTCCTCCTAGTCGACCGCCTACCTAGTAGTAGTAGTAGTAGTAGTAGTAGTAGTAGTAGTAGTAGTAGTAGTAGTAGTAGTAGTAGTAGTAGTAGTAGTAGTAGTAGTAGTAGTAGTAGTAGTAGTAGTGGTAGCAGTAGTAACGTTTTACCGTTTACAACCGTTACACAACAACAACACACAACACAATGCATTTACACACTAACCCAGCACACGTGCATTGTAGTTGCCAAACTACCACACGGATGTGTACTGGAGTGTCGGACTCGACCGTACCGGTAATACCGACGACTAAACTCCCTTGGGCTCCGCCATCGTTTCCCCCAGGAACTACCTCCCAGTACTACTTCTGTGGTGGGGCAGAAGTAAACGGACGCTCTCATTCTCGCTCACACTGACTTGGGTGCTCACTCTATTGCACCCTCAAACACACCGTACATACTCTGCTGCACCTCTGTCATGCCGTGTGGGTCTGACTTGTGTGCCCACCCTTCTCATGCCATGTGGGGCTGACTTGTATGCCCGCCTCTCTCATACCGTGTGAGTCTGACTTGTATGCTCACCCAAACACTTGATTCACGCTCATGCACCCATGCTTGCTCCATGATTCGAGGTAGAACGCAATGCCATGCTGCTCATTAGTGGTATGGATACAACCCCGGACAACCTCGTCGAGAGGAAGCTATATGGAATGCGGTGAACACAGCATCTCAACAGATTATGTCGAAACTGCAGCGGTGGTGGCGTCTTGAACAAAACCAACGAGTGCAGTAAGGGCACCTGTGATGCAGTGAACACTTTGCTCACCCTGAGGTTACTATCATAGCTTGCGATCGACGGGTGGTGAGGTAGCCACCCTTGAAGTCGATGTTGTGTCGGCAGTGTTGTCAAATGTCATTTGCATTCGTTTGTATAATTTTCCCAGAACTTGTTTCAGAAGGTAGCTATCAATTCATGTTGTATGACGAACTTATAGCGGTTAAATGGGCCTACAACTTTGTCTAACGAGACTTTGCTGTAAATATGTAATCTGGGGCGTGGGAGGCAAAATGTCATTCAAATGACATTATGCCAAATGACACGTGACATTTTGGAGAGTTTTCTCCCTCCAGCCTTTGATGTTATACTTAGAGCAATGTACCCTTGGACAAAAATATAACCCTACTCAAGCGTTATGAGTACATTCAAAATTATGGAATAAATTTTGCTTCTAAAGAAAGTTATGAGCAAATTAGTCAAATGACATGCAGATGACATTTTACAAGCCTGGTTGTGTGTATTGACGTCAAGTGCGTTAGCATAGGCGTGAGCGTTCTCAATAGTCCCCCCATGATTTATTTATTTATTAACATACTAAGACCGGAGTGGCCTGTGCTGCACATAAAAGTCTTCTCCATTCAGCTCGGTCCATGGCTGCACTTCGCCAACCACGCAGTCTGCGGAGGGTCCGCAAATCGTCCTCCACCTGATCGATCCACCTTGCCCGCTGTGCACCTCGCCTTCCTGTTCCTGTCGGATCATTGTCGAGAACCATGTTCACCGGATTACTGTCCGACATTCTGGCTACGTGCCCGGCCCACCGCAGTCTTCCGATTGTCGCGGTGTGAACGATGAATGGTTCTCCCAACAGCTGATGCAACTCGTGGTTCATTCGCCTCCTCCACGTACCGTCCGCCATCTGCACCCCACCATAGATGGTACGCAGCACTTTCCTTTCCAAAACTCCCAGTGCGCGTTGGTCCTCCACGAGCATCGTCCAGGTCTCGTGCCCGTAGAGAACTACCGGTCTTATAAGCGTTTTGTAGATAGTCAGTTTGGTACGGCGGCGAGCCCAAGTACACGAATTCTTCAACCACCTCGATTTCGTCACCACCGATAGAAACTCGTGGTGGGTGGCTTACATTGACCTCTCTTGAGCCTCTTCCTATCATGTACTTCGTCTTCGACGTGTTGATGACTAGTCCAATTCGATTAGCTTCGCTTTTCAGTCTGATGTAGGCTTCCTCCATCCTCTCAAAGTTACGTGCCATCATATCAAGGTCGTCGGCGAAACCAAATAACTGGACGGACATCGTGAAAATCGTACCACTCGTGTCAATCCCTGCCTTTCGTATTACTCCCTCCAAAGCGATGTTGAATAGCAGACACGAAAGACCATCACCTTGCCGTAACCCTCTACGCGTTTCGAAGGGACTCGAGAATGCCCCTGAAACTCGAACTACGCACATCACCCGATCCATCGTTGCCTTGATCAACCGTATCAGTTTATCCGGAAATCCGTTTTCGTGCATTAGCTGCCATAGCTGGTCCCGATCGATTGTATCATATGCGGCTTTGAAGTCGATAAATAGATGATGTGTGGGCACGTTGTATTCGCGGCATTTCTGCAATACCTGACGTATGGCGAACACCTGGTCTGTGGTAGAGCGTTCACCCATAAATCCTGCCTGGTACTGCCCCACGAACTCTCTTGCAATTGGTGTTAGTCGGCGGCATAAAATTTGGGAGAGTACCTTGTAGGCGGCGTTCAGCAATGTGATTGCGCGGTAGTTGCTACAATCTCACAGTAGTAGTAGTAGTAGTAGTAGTAAAATTCTTCTTTATTTACACAATTTTTGTTCTACAATTATTTTTAACATGTACAGTGATCGGCCGGCTTGGCCCTCCAACTTCAATTTTAATTATTATTATTATTATTATTTTTATGTTTCTACTTAATTTTTAAAATATAATGTATCATGACGGCCTTTCAGCAGGCGCTAGTGTGTTTTTAAAATTTGATAACCTAACTACTATGTACACTAATATTTACAATAAAAATCTGATAACCCAGATTGGAACTAGCGCCCTAAGCGCTTGTTGGTCCGAGTGCAAGCAACGGACCCTAAACTTTTCTTTACACTCACCAAAGCGTTCATGTAAGGTTTTTATTCCGGCCAGACGGTGGACCTCGGATGTTCTTGTCCTGGGGGGGGGGTGTTGAGGATCATCCTCAGGAATTTGTTTTGGACCCGTTGAAGTTTGAGGTGGTGGGTTTTAGCGCAGCTCTCCCAGACCGGCATGCCGTATTCGATCACAGGGAGGATGATTTGCTTGTAGACAGCAAGCTTATTTTTCAGGGACAATGACGACCGGCGGTTGATCAAAGGGTACAGTAGTTTCAACAAGACGTTACACTTTGTCACCGTTTTGTCAACCTGCTGCCTGAAAATAAGCTTGCTGTCGAGGGTCAAGCCAAGGTAGTCGGCCTCATTGGCCCATTCCACAGTCGTGCCATTGAGGATGATTTTACAGTCCCCAGGCGGAACAAGTTTAGGGATTTGGAGTGGGGAAAATGATGACCTGGGTCTTCGCCGCGTTGATACAGATCTTCCAGCTGGTGAGGTACTCTGTCAGGGCATCCAGGCCTCGTTGGAGTTTTGCCACTAGCGCTCTGATCACTCTACCGTTGTAGACGATGGATGTGTCATCTGCGAACAGAGACAGAATGCCGCCTTCTGGAGGTTCTGGCATGTCGGAGGTGAACAGATTGAAAAGCAGGGGCCTGAGGATACTGCCCTGGGGGACGCCTGCCACGATGTTGTGCGCATTGAACTCGCTCCGCTGATTGAGACCCGAAATGTCCTTGCCGACAGGTAATTGTTGATGATTTTCACCAGGTAGCTGGGAAGATTGTAGCGTTGTAGTTTGTACACCAGGCCATCATGCCATACATTGTCAAATGCCTTCTCGACATCGAGTAAGGCCATGGCGGATGTTTTCGAGACAAATTTGTTCCGTCTGAGGACGTTGGTAACTCGGGTCAGTTGGTGTACAGTTGACCGACCGCGTCGGAAACCAAACTGTTCCTCGAGCAAGATGTTGAGATTTTCGGCAGACTCAAGTAACCGGTGATGAATAGCTTTTTCGAATAGCTTGGATAACCCTGAGAGAAGGCTGATGGGTCGATAACTTTTGGGAGAGGAAGGATCCTTCCCAGGCTTCCGGATGGGGATGACTTTCGCTGACTTCCAGGACGATGGGAAGTAGTTGAGCCGGAGACACTGATTAAAGATCAGCGAGAGGTGCTCAAAGAACAGAGCACTCATGTGTTTGAGCTCGAGATTCAGGATGCTGTCGAAGCCTGGGGCCTTCATGTTCTTCGACGATTTGATATAGGCCAGCTGAGATCTCCAACTCCTCCGAGAAGTCGTTGGGAATCAAATGGATGTTGTTTGCATGCTCGTTGACGGCTGCTTCGTGAGGACTGGTGATGTTCTGCCCAAGATTGTGTGAGCTGACGAAGTGACGACCTATTTCAGCGACCTTCTCTGCAGGAGTTATCAAGCGATCCTTCGAGCCATTATTGTCTAGTGGGATCAAAGGTGGAATGGGCCGAGGCTTGGATTTTAGAATTTTGGTCATTTTCCAGAACGGCTTAGCATAATCTGGGAGAGTGCGGATCTTATTCGAGAAGTCGTTATTTTGAGGTCCACCATTCTGGCCTTGATATTTTGTGATTCGATTGCAGCGTGTTTAAGCTCAGGCAGTCCAGTACGCTGAAACTGCCTGCGAGTGACATTCCGCAATCGAATCAAATCTTTGGTGAGTGTATCGATGTTTAAGGAGTTGCTTACCTGCCGTGCCGTCGGTACGTGTTGCTCGCTGGCCGCCGTGATCGCCTCCTCGATAGCGCACAGCTGGCGGTCGATACTTTCCGGCGTCTCCGGACGCACCTCGTAGTCAACGGTGTTATCGACGCACTGCTGGAAACGCTGCCAGTTCACTCGGTGGTAGTTCCGCCGTAACTGCTGGTGCCGATTGACCGAGGAGCCCAGTTCCGCCACCACCGGATAGTGATCCGAACTGAGCTCCTGGTATACAACCGGCTGCGAGACGTGGTCACTCAGGTTTGTTACGTAGAGGTCGAGCGTTGCGTGGGCACCGGACCGACTCAGCCGAGTGGGGGAATCCGGGCTCAGGATCGTGTAGTGGCCTTCCTCCATGTCGTTGCTCCAGATGGTGCCGTTTCGATTGCCGCGACTGTTGCCCCAGGCTTGATGTTTGGCATTCAAGTCGCCGGCAATGATATACTGGCCTTGCCTCCGCGTCAGCTTGACGTTGTTCCTTCGAAGGGCAGCCGATGATCCATCGCCGGCTTTGGCTTGTACGCCGCGATGAGCGCGATTGTGCCGACCGAAGTGGTGATTTCGGCACCGATGGCCTCGATGACACTGAGCTGGAAGCTTGGAAGCAGACGACAGTTGATGTTGTAGCGAAGAGCGATGGCCACACCACCTCCCCTGGTCGGCCGGTCGAGTCGCACGATGCGGAAGTCCGGGATGTTGATGTTCACCTCCGGTTTTTGAACGCCACGTCTATTTCCTTCTCCTCAAGGAAATCCTTCAGCTCGATTGTTTTGCTCTTTAGCGAGCAAGCAGTTCCAGTTGACCAGGCCCACCCTAGCAGCCATTTTCAATGATGAACATGCCAAGTGTGAAGACCTGGTCGAATCGGTTTTGCAGCCGCGCAGTCGAGTGGCGAGCTGCGCGAAGATCGGCATCAGTTGCTCCGGAGTGTACAGCGGGGCAGATTCTTCCGGTGGGACGGCTTCGTTCTCCGACGGGGAGCCGGGATGGCTGGAAAGTTCACCTCGTTGATTACAGGAACACGGTTCTTCTTCGGAATGGTCCTGGTGGAAGCCTTCTTCCGGATTTCCAGGAACTCGGCTCGCTTTGGCAGCCCTTTGTGGTGGCCTGATGTTTGTCGCCACAGTTGGCGCACTTGGGATCGGCCACCCATTTTGTCGCACTCGTCAGTCGGATGGGGTTCGCCACACTTGTTGCAGCGCGGCTTCATGCGGCAGTTCCTGGTGCCGTGCCCGAAATTGAAGCAGTTGGTGCATTGCGTGACATCGCGGTGCACTGGCCGATATCGCTCCCAGTCAACGGCGGTGTAATTTATAACGCCAACCAGCTTCAGGCCCTTCCAGGTAGTGGAGCCGTGCTCCAGATGGATCAGGTAAAGCTGGTCGCGATATTTCCTCGCCTTGTCGTGACGAGCGATCTTGTGGACGGCTACTGGCTTCAGTCCGCAACTTTCAAGCTCTGCTTGGAGCTCTTCCTCCTTCATGTCGTGAAGTCCTCGCAGCAAAGCCTTGAGCGGCTTCGTGCCGGGGTGGTTCTGAGTGTAGTACTCATACTTGTGGACCTCGAGGAGCTCCACGACGGATTGATGATGGTCCCTGTTGGCCGGCATCACTTTCACGCCCTCGCTGCAGAGCCGAAAAGTACATTTCAGCCCCTTAGCGATCAGCTGGCGAATTTTTGGGCGTAAATCCGGCGGATCGGCAGCTGCGATTGCTGCTTCTTCCTCTTTTTCGGCGGATTGCCGGCGTCATCAAGCGGCAACGGCGAGAACACCTTGCTCTGCAAAAGCTGCTTGGAGGGGTTACCCGCGCCTCCAAGAGCAGTGCGCTTAGGCACTTTTCCAGCGACCGAATCGGCCACCGAGTCTCCCCTGACGGGTCCGGGAGAAAAGAACGCCAACGCGACAAGCGAAAACGTAAACAGCGAAAGAACGAGAAAAAAAAAACACTTCGAAAAAATGCGCGAGCAAAAAACACGTCCGTACGTGTTGCTGTCTCGAACTGGGGATTGCTACAATCCAGCTTATCGCCCTTTTTGTAGATGGGACACACGACACCTTCCATCCACTCCTGCGGCAGAACCTCATCCTCCCAAACCTTGGTTATCACCCAGTGCAGCGCTCTAGCCAGTGCCTCACCACCGTGTTTAAACAGCTCTCCTGGTAGTTGGTCAACTCCAGGGGCTTTGTTGTTTTTCAGCTGGCCGATCTCCTCCTGGATTTCCTGGAGATTCGGAGCCGGAAGTCGCATGTCCTGCGCGCGTGCTCCTAGGTTCATTACCATACCGCCATCGTTGTCTGCCATATCGCCATTCAGGTGCTTCTTCGTAGGCTGCCGCCACCTTTGGATCACCTCACGCTCGTTTGTAAGAAGGTTCCCGTTTGTGTCCTTACACATATCGGGCTGTGGCACGTGGCCCTTACGTGAACGGTTCATCTTCTCATAGAACTTTCGTGCGTTATTAGCGCGGTACAGTTCCTCCGTCTCTCCACGGTCTCGATCTTCCTGCTGGCGCTTTTTCCTCCGGAAAATCGAGTTTTGTCTGTTCCGCTTTCCGTTTTTAAAGGCGGCTGTCAGGGCTGTTTTTTTTGTCCCACCTAACACCAGGACTTGGGCTTGTGCGCTTTGAGCGGCACACGGTAGCTCTGGCGGAGCCTACTTGCGGATGCATGCAGCTTTTTATAGAGGTTTAACAGGGCCCACTGTCAAACCCCACCACATCCTAGGCAGGCGCCACAACTCGCCATGATGTATTGCTTAATTGCGGGCCAGGGGGTACGGACTGGCGAAAGGGTTTTGGTTTTAGTGGGTCGGGTAAAAGTTACATGACAAACCCATCCCCACACTACCTGAGTTGCCTTCTCAGGTGTCTTTTTTTTTTTACAAGGGAGAATGCATTTACACACTAACCCAGTACACGTGCATTGTAGTTGCCAAACTACCACACGGAAGTGTACTGGAGTGTCGGACTCGACCCTACCGGTAATACCGACTAAACTCCCTTGGGCTCCACCATCGTTTCCCCAGGAACTACCTCGCAGTACTACTTCTGGGGGGACGGCAGTACTAAGCGTACTCACTCATTATCGCTCACACAGGCACTCGTCCCACGCGAGACTGACTTGGGTGCTCGCACCCCATTCACTCCATTTGAGTCTTACTTGGATGCTCTCCCGGACGCTCCGCTGCCATGCCTCGAGGTGTCAATAGCGGTAACTGCCTGGGCCTACAGATATTGCGCTACGACACTCTGCCTCAGCACGAGCAGATCAATCACAAAACTGCCGAAGCAGACCATACGCTACCCTGCCGAAGCAGGGACACTCCCCATGCACCACATGTGCACAACTGTAGGTGTGTGGGTACAACCCACTGCTACCCTGCCGCCGAAGCAGCTTCTCCAAAGACCATTCGCTCCATGTGACCCTTTTCGGGTGCTCACTCTAACACTCCACTGCAATGCCTCGAGGTGTCGATGGGATACCTCGACTCCTGCCTCAGCATGTGCAGTCCATACTCAGACTTCTGCTGCGCTTTGAGGTGACAATAGCGGCGGAGACACGCTATGACACTCCTGCCTCAGCACAACCAGACCCCTGACCGGCTGCGGGAGGAGCTGGGGCGCTACCCTACCGAAGTAGGTACACTCCACAACTTATTCTAACACTCCACTGCCATGCCTCGAGGTGTCGATAGCGGTATGTGGGGACTAATCAACGATACTACGCTACGACACTCTTACCTTAGCATGTGCAGTCCATACTCAGACTTCTGCTGCGCTTCGAGGTGGCCATAGCGGCGGCGACTCGCTATGACACTCCTGCCTCAGCACAACAGATCACTCACTCCCTGCCGAAGCAGCTCACGCACTACCCTACCGAAGTAGGGACACTCCACATGCCAGTTGGCACTCCCTCCCTGGGCTTGTGCCTTTGAAGCGGCACACAGTCGCTTTGATAGAGTCCGCTTACGGGCACTTGTGGTTTTTTGGGAGGGATTTTAGCAGAGCCCACTGCTAAATCCCACCACGCCCTAGGCAGTTCTCCCTGACTCGCAGACAGCTGGGGAGGGGTCGTCAAGCCCTTGGACATCATGCTGTTCCTGCTGTCCCTGCTGCCCCTTCTCAGGTGTCTGGTAAAACGTAACAGCAATGGCGATGATTGCGCCTCCTGTAATGAAGATAGTCACAAAACATATAACAAAAGTCCCGGATGCGTTCGCACTTCCTTTCCTTCTGGGAAATTGGCCACTGGTCGTCCTGAAAAGGACGGTTTCTTTCGGGTAGTTGGGTTGGGTTGGGTTTGGGCTGTTGTGTTCAGGTGGTGGCGGCCGACTTCTTCTCGGTCCTCTTCGGCAGCAGAACCGCCTGTATGTTGGGCAAGACGCCACCTTGGGCGATAGTTACGCCAGCAAGCAGCTTGTTCAACTCCTCATCGTTACGGATAGCCAGCTGCAGATGGCGGGGAATGATGCGAGTTTTTTTGTTATCGCGAGCGGCATTTCCTGCTAGCTCGAGCACTTCCGCTGCCAGGTACTCCATCACGGCGGCCAGATAGACCGGGGCACCGGCACCCACACGTTCGGCGTAGTGACCCTTCCGGAGCAGACGGTGGATGCGACCAACCGGGAACTGCAACCCAGCGCGTACGGAGCGGGATTTCGGCTTTCCCGGACTTTGCCTCCCTTGCCACGGCCAGACATCGTTTTGGTTGGTTGGTTGTTTGGTTGGTTGCGCCTGATTTGATGATCGCCGCGCTCAGTTGGTGGCTGGATGACTGACTGGATGAGAGAGATGCCGGAAAAGATGCCTTGGCACTGGTTTTGCGCAACAGCACTGGCATCGAGCGAACGAAAGGCGGTGCCAGCAAGCGGTCACCAATGGTACCGAACACCGAAGGGCGGTCCCTCGGTCTGCATTGCGCTGGGATACTGGCAAGCCGATGGCAGTTCGAAAGAACGAACGACGCACCGAAGTACCACCCAAGCATGGCACCGAAAACCGGCGGCGGCGGCGGCGGCGGAAAGGCAGCGAAAAAGGCGGCAACGGCTGCAACGGGCAGCGGCAGCGGGAGCGGGACCAAGGCTCAGAAAAACATCGTCAAGGGCGACAAACAACCGAAGCGGAAACTACGGAGGAAGGAAAGCTACGCCATCTACGTTTACAAGGTGTTGAAGCAGGTCCACCCGGACACTGGCGTCTCGTCGAAGGCGATGAGCATCATGAACAGCTTCGTAAACGACATCTTCGAGCGTATCGCGGCCGAGGCCTCCCGTCTGGCGCACTACAACAAACGCTCAACGATCACCAGCCGCGAGATTCAGACCGCCGTTCGCCTCCTGCTGCCGGGCGAGCTGGCCAAGCACGCTGTCTCGGAGGGCACCAAAGCCGTCACCAAGTACACCAGCTCCAAGTGAACAAGCGAGGTTTTCGGAGACGTTCACCCTCAGACACCAAAACGGCCCTTTTCAGGGCCCCAGCGGCACTCACAGAGGAGAGAGAGAGAGAGAGAGAGAGAACGATGTTTTGACATTGTGACGTTTCCTTTCCGACCTACTGGCCCCTATCCGGTTCTCTGTTGGAATATTATTTTCGCTATTCTTTTTCTTCCGACATTCGCACTGAGTGACCAGCCCACTGAGGTCTGCCGTGTAGTATTTTGTAGTGTTTTATACGATTCACAGTATTTTCTTCTTTGTATACTTGCTACAGCTCTCGATTCGGCGCCAAGGCAAGTCAAGTTTTTTTCGTTTTTTTTTTTGTGCGCACCACTTTTCGCTCGAAAACCCTGAAAGCTCTCCGGTCCGCCGCTTTTAACGTCCATGCTTCATGTCCAGAAAAGGGCCGGGCCACTGGTAGAATCAAAGTTTTACATAGAGCAAATTTCGTTTCCGTCTGCATGTTGCAGGACCTAAGCTGGTTACGTAGAAGGCCCTATACGCAGCAGCCTTCATTGGCACATGTCACAAGCGTGCCAAGGTAAACAAATGCTTCAACTACTTCTAACACATCCCCATCAAGCACAACCTCTGCACCAACACCACTAGGTCTTTCTCTATCTCTACCTCCCACCATGTACGTTGTCTTGGTAGCGTTAATGGCTGCCTATCCTCGCCGTTTCCTCTTCAGTGGGACAACAGCCTCCATATCGTCCGCAAAGCCCAGGAACATATGCGGCTGTGTGATGATAGTGCCGTTCCTCTGCGCCCTCGAGTGCAACGTTGAACAATAAATTCGAAAGAGCTTCAGTCCGCCTAAAGTCACAAACAAGGTTGACACTTAACTTTTGTTTTTTTTTTTTAACCTAAATTGATCCTAAAATGAAGAACCGATATTCGATTTTATTTCAGGGAACGATGAAGTTAATCATCCTGAACGCGTCAGTTTTTATTTTGACTCAAAATTGAAAGGAACATTGTTTAATTTGAAAATAGCTGAAAAATGCTTCCTCGACATTTTCGGTCCTGTTTGACGTAAGGATTCAAACGCACTAGCAAAACACCGCAGGGCACTTGACTCAACCTTTGACAGTTAATATATGGGCCTGACGTTTTGGGCTGATGGTTGATTCGTTCTGAAATGTTGCACAGGCCAATATTTCCCTCAAAATATATTAAACATAAAAATAATATTTTAACTGATTTAGACTTTTACCAGATTTTTTTAACGGTTCAAGTATTCTTGACCGATGCACTATCGTTTGCAACCATAAACGAGGTAAGGCTTTAGGACCCAATTAAATTTCCGTTTATGTATCGTATTTTGTGTTTTACATCGGTGTACAATTATGAAGTGGTTGGCCTTTAGGCCCTTTAGCTTTGATTTTTATTTATTATTTGTACAGTGTCTGTTTTGTTTTGAAATTCTATTTTACATTATAGCCTTATGTAGGCATTCGTTAATTTTTCAAAATTTGACAACCTAGCTACCTATTTACACTAATATTTACATAAAATTTGATAACCTAATTGACTATAAGCGCCCTAATCGCTTCTTGGTCCGAGAAGGCGCAACGAACCCTGAACCTTTCCTTGCACTCACCAAAGCGCTCATGTAATGTTTTAATCCCGGCCAGACGGTTGACCTCAGATGTTCTTGTCCTGGGAGGTGTGCATGATCATCCGCAGGAACCTGTTTTGGGCCCGTTGTAATTTGAGATGGTGGGTCTTAGCGCAGCTCTCCCAGACCGGCATGCCGTATTCGATCACGACGACCGACGATTGATCAAAGGATACAGTAGTTTCAACAAGACGTTACACTCTTCGTCACCGTTGCCGTTGCCTGAAAATAAGCTTGCTGTCGAGGGTCAAGCCACGGTAGTCGGCCTCGTTGGCCCATTCCACAGTCGTGCCTTTGAGGATGATTTTACAGTCCCCAGGCGGAGCATGTTTAGGAGATTTAGAGTGGGGGAAAACGATGACCTGGACGAACTTGTTCCGTCTGAGGACGTTGGTAACTCGAGTCAGTTGGTGCACGGTTGACCGACCGCGTCGGAAACCAAACTGTTCCTCGAGCAAGATGTTGAGATTTTCGGCAAACTCAAGTAACCGGTGATGAAAAGCTCTTTCGAATAGCTTGGATAATCCTGAGAGAAGGCTGAAGATGGGAAGTAGCTAAGCCGGAGAACGGCTTAGAACCAGAACGGCTTAGCACAGTCTGGGTGAGCGCGGATCTTATTCGAGAAATCGTTACTTCTGAGGTCCACCATTCTGGCCTGGATAATTTCTGTGAGTCGATTGCAGCGTGTTTTAAGCTCAGGCAGTCCAGTACGCTGAAACTGCCTGCGAGTGACATTCCGCAATCGAATCAAATCTTTAGTGAGTGTATCGATGGTCAGGGTGTTGCTTACCTGTCGAGCCGCCGGGACGAGTTGTTCCCGGGCCATCGAGATTGCCTCTTCGATGGCGCACAGCTGGCGGTCGATACTTTCCGGCGTCTCCGGACGCACCTCGTAATCGATGGAGTTGTCGACGCACTGCTGAAACCGCTGCCAGTTCACTCGGTGATAGTTCCTCCTGGAGAGTGGAGAGAGACGGTTGATCGAAGAGTGGATTTCGGCCACCACCGGATAGTGATCAGAGCTCAGTTCCTGATAGACGACCGGCTGCGATATTTGGTCATCCATGTTCGTGATGAACAGATCGAGCGTCGAATGTACCCCGGATCTGCTGAAACGAACGGGTGGGTGAGTCCGGGTTCAGGATGGTGTAATGGCCTTCTTCTAGATCGCTACTCCAGATCATGCCGTTCCGATTGCTCCTTGAGTTTCCCCAGGCTTGATGTCTTGCATTCAGATCACCGGCGATGATGTACTGCCCTTGGCGCCGCGTTTGTTTGACGATGTCTCTGCGGAGGGCGGCCGATGTCCCATCGATCTCCTTGGATTGCGTTGGGCAGTATGCCACGATGAGGGTGATGACTGGTGAAGACCTGGTCGAAGCGTGTTTTGCACCCGCGTAGTCGCGATGCCAGTTGTGTGAAAATTGAAACTAGCTGCTCTGATGTGTAGAACGGTGGATCACGTTCAGCCAGAAGGGGCTCGTCCTGTCCTTGTCCTGTCGACGGAATCCATTGGGAGTCGCGGATGGAACCGATCCAGCGGCAGCAGTAAGCCGTTTGTGTGGCTGCAGCGGCGGAAGAACCGGGATCGGTCGACGGGGAGGCGTAATGGCCGGAAAATTCCTCTCATTCAGCGCCGGGGGTGGAACTGCTCGACGCATAGGCTGATTTTTGGTGGAAGTCCTCTTCCGGATCTCCACGAACTCGGCGCACTTGGGACAGTCCTTCGTAGTGGCCCGATGTTTTTCGCCGCAGTTGGCGCACTTTGGATCGGCCGCCTCCATCTTGTCGCACTCATCCGTCGGGTGCAGTTCGCCACACTTGTTGCAGCGTTGTAGCATTTGGTGCACTGTGTCACGTCACGGTGCACGAGCCGGTATCGCTCCCAGCCGACGACGGTGTAGTTAATTACTCCGACCAGCTTCAGATCCTTGAAGGTGATGGAGCCATGCTCCAGATGGACCAGGTAAAGCTGGTCTCGGTATTTTCTCGCCCTGTCGTGGCGAGCGATTTTGTGGACGGCGACAGGTTTGAGGCCACTGGTGTTCAGCTCGTTGATAAGCTCTTCCACCTTCATATCGTGGAGCCCTCGCAGCAAAGCCTTGAGCGGGTACATTCCGGGAGGTCATGAGCGTAGTACTCATAGTTGTGGACCTGTACGCACTCCACGCACACGGTAACACGGAACTCCTTAACACGGTAGCTCACTTTGACGCAGTGTGTTGCGGTGTAAGATCTACCAAACAGAGCCCCAGCCTAGGGCAATAAGTTGTGGTAATTAAGGATTCATCGTATTTAGTCCTCGCTACCAACAGCAGTCTCAGCAAAAACATAATTAATGTTACCTTGCAGACAGTTGAAAGACTCGAATTCCTCTTGTTTGAGGCTAAATTGTATGCAGTGGAAACAACTTTTCAAGCAATTAGTTAAAAACCCTGGGTACCCGGTCCTAGGCTGAACTGACTGCTGGAAAAATCGAGTTAGGGGTTTAAATACGTACTAACTCTGCTTTAACTGGTGAACAATGGTAGTGAGAGGAACACACGGAAGTTCTCATTACTGAACAAATTCTCTTGCTTGAAATGGTCTTGTAGACAGAGCTAAATCCTGGGTTTTCAATGTTCCACTGGTGATATTCTAGAAGCAAGACAAGGATGTGGCTAGGGCTCCGATGCATGGCCAAAAACAGTATTACTGTTCTGTTTTCTCAAGACAGGATTGATTTCATATTGATAAGGGCGCGCCTTCAATGGGATTTTGCTCTCTATGAAGGGTCTACATAGCGGGACCTTGTCATGGTGGTCTTGAGAAAACAAAACAACAACTGTATCGAAACCGATACTGCATTGCTTCTCAATAGCGCTGGAGTAATTCGACATGCACTTAAACACTAAGGATACGGGTAACGCTACAATAGATCTAATAATTGGTCGCAGTGGCACACCCGAACAGGAAAAAAAAACTCCACGATAGACTTGTGGTGATCTTGATTAGCAGCAGGCATCACCTTGACTCCTCGCTGCAAAGCCGGAACGTGCACTCGAGGCCCTTTCCCATAGGTTGGCGGATTTTCGGCAGCAAATCCGGTGGATCGCCCTTCACAAACACGGGCGGGCACTTCTCCTTCCGCTCCGGTTGCACCTGCGGCAGCTGCGATTGCTGCTTATTCCTCTTTTTCAACGGATTGCCGGCGCCATCAAGCGGCAACGTTGCTCTGCAAAAGCTGCTTGGAGGGGCTACCCGCGCCTCCAAGAGCAGTGCGACCGAATCGGCCACCGAGTCTCCCATGACGGGTCCGGGAGCACATAACGCCAACGCGACGAAGCGAAAACGAACGAAAGCGAACGAACGAGAAAAACACTTGGAAAGAAAACACGTCCGTACGTGCTGCTGTCTCGAACTATAGTCGACAAGAATGACACTTCGTCCGCAATGCCCCGCGCCATTGGCAGTTGCGTAAAACCTCCGCATATCGTTTCTATCCATGCTCTCCTGCGCATCACCTATCACACACTCTCTTCGTGTTGCCTTTTTCTCTGCGGTGGATTCGTTTCTCTTCAGACCCTTGCTACCATTTCGTTGGCGTCGCTGTGCAGTGCCTAACGCTTCCTGCGCTGTTGTACTCACAGCTTCGTGGATATTTTCCCACAATCTGTCCGCCCGTCCAGCTTCTGGTGGTACTGTTCGGCAACTCCTTCAACTGACAAGCGATGGACAAGATATTGAAACGCATCGTGCTGTTGGTTCGTGAATTCGTGACGCTGGAAAGTTGCGCCCGAGTTTCTACAAGGATCTCTGACTATTGCGTATATTCGTGTAAATAAGTAGTTAGGTTTTCAAATTTCAAAATTAATCCATGCCTCCTCGAAGGCGCCCATGTCAAACTAGCTTCATTTTTCGAATTACTCCTTTTATTTCCGAGTTAATACTAAAGCTGACGGGCCGTATTTCGATTTTTGTCATTCCGTATTTCGTATACAATAATTTTATTCCATTTTTTCGTTATTAACATATTTTTACATAATGCCTCGAGGTGTGTGTGTGTGTGTGTGTGTGTGTGTGTGTGTGTGTGTGTGTGTGTGTGTGTGTTTGTGTGTGAAACTCTGAAATGTCGATAAATGAGCCGGATTTCTTATGCGTCGGGGTTTGGAATTTCATCGCACTGCGCGGAGAATCGATTTGGTGGTAACCAATTCGAACAACAAACCCCAACGGAGTCCGCTGGGCGGCGAGTGTACCGACAGAGCTTGACCACTGGTTGACCAAACCGATCGGAAGCCTCTCGTAACCGGCGAATGGGTCGATTTCAATTTGCTGGAACGGTCCGAAATGGCCAGAGCCATTCACGGATTCGTGATTGCCCATCCCTAACACAGACATCATAAATCGCGCACCACCTTCGAAAATGTGTTGCCAGCACTCATTCTGCTGATTTCGATCGACCACGTACGACTACCCGCCGCATCACAGTAGCAAGATGTCTGAAGTTGCCGCTGTCACGACGACCGACGCAATCGCATCCAACGTTGCTTCACCACGCGCTGGTACGAAGAAAAAGTCGGGAGAAGCTAAACCGAAGCCGAAACTACCACGGACCCATCCACCGATGTCGGAAATGGTGACCACTGCCATCGAAACGTTGAAAGGTGGACGCCACGGATCGTCCCTGCAGGCCATCAAGAAGTATATCGGGGCCAACTACAAGTGCGATGTCGTCAAGTTGGCTCCATTCCTCCGGAAGGCTCTCCGGGCGGTGTCGAGAAGGGCACCTTTGTCCAAATCAAGGGAACGGGTGCTTCCGGATCGTTCAAGCTGGTGAAGGCAACGGCGGCTGCGGACGCTGCTAGTCACACCAGCCGGAAAGCAAAAGTCCAAGATGACACCACCATGAAGACGGCAGCGAAACAGAGGAAGAAGAAGAAGGTGGCAGTGCCCAAGAAAAGCGCCACCGCCGCGAGTGGACGCGTGGGAAAGGCTGCTACCGTCAAGCAGAAGGCCACCAAACACGCGAAAACCAGATCGCCGCCACCAAAGAAAGCTGCTTCCGCCGCCAAGAAAGCTTCTTCTCCCGCTGCTGTACCGAAAAAGGCTGCCGCTGGTGGTGGTAAGAAGAAGTAAAGGCCCGACACCGTCGATGATCATGATCATCAATCGCGAACCGCAAGCAAAATCAGTCCTTTTCAGGGCTACCACTTTGGATCCCAAGAGGAGAGGTATTTACCGCTGTCGCGAACGAAATCATCTTCCAGTTTGATTTTCGGCCCGGTTCGAGGATGTTTTGGGCATGACTGTATCCTTTGGGATTGCCACCGGTCAATCAGTCAGTCAGCTCTGGCTGTTCCGTGCGCTGCGCCTGGCCAGAGAGTGCGCGCCAACGATGAACGAGACCGGCTTGTGCGCGTGTCTCCTCGTTGGTGGACTTTTCCTTTCCCCAGTCCAGGACTACTGTCAGTCTCGACCGGGTCAGGCAGTCCAGCAGCTGCACACCATTACACCTGTTCGGGCTGTGTGTGTGTGTGTGCCGAAGAAGGCCACCGCCGCTGATGGTAAGAAGAGGTAGAGGCCCGATACAAACACAAACCAATCAGTCCTTTTCAGGGCTACCACTTTGGATCCCAAGAGGAGAGGGGTATTTACCGCTGGCTGGAGTTCGCCTCCCGGATACAGCACACTGTATCCTATTTGTGTGCAATGGGGCAGGCATAGAAAAGCCCCATGTTCCAGCAGTTGCGAGCCATCGAAGATACGGTAGCATTGTAGTACGGCTAGCATGCAATACCAATGAATGGCCTGCTTTGAGCGTACTTACAGCGGCACACCAGGAGTTAACTTTCTGAAATCAGTACGGCGAAAGGCGTCTAAGGTTCGATCTCCCAAAATTAGGCACCTTCATCGGTACCAAATAGTTTTCCATAAGAAGTTCCTAATTTTGAGCAAACCCGCGTTAGATCGTCTTTCGGCCATACAGGCGGGTAACTCATGCCGGCTGTTTGCGTATATACGATAGCGCCCGGATGCTGGTAGCGGCGGGTCGAGAACCAGCCACTGCCAATAATTCTTTATTATTATGACACGCTCTCTCTCTCTTGCGACCGCGCAATCCCTTTCTTCTTGGCCTAGTTGTTCGGTGGCCCTGAAAAGGGCCGTTGGGTTATTGTCGGGCGTGGACGGGTGCGCTCAGCCACCGAAGCCATACAGCGTGCGTCCCTGGCGCTTCAGAGCATAGACGACATCCATGGCGGTGACCGTTTTGCGCTTGGAGTGCTCGGTGTAGGTGACAGCGTCCCGGATGACATTTTCCAGGAACACTTTTAGCACACCGCGGGTTTCCTCGTAAATAAGCCCGGAGATACGCTTGACCCCCCCACGGCGAGCCAGCCGACGGATGGCGGGCTTGGTGATGCCCTGGATGTTGTCGCGCAACACCTTCCGATGGCGTTTGGCGCCTCCTTTGCCGAGTCCCTTACCACCCTTACCGCGACCGGTCATAATGCTGTGGTGTGCGTGTGTGCGTGTCTGCTAGCATAATTTCTAGTAGTAGTAGTAAAATTCTTCTTTATTTAAAACATTTTTTGTTCTACAATCATTTTATACATGTACAGTGATCGGCCGGCTTGGCCCTCCAACTTCAATTTCAATTATTGTTATTATTATTATTATTATGCTATTACTTAATTTTTAAAATATAATGTATCATGACGGCCTTTAGGAGGCGCTGGTGTGTTTTTTAAAATTTGATAACCTAACTACTATGTACACTAATATTTACAATAAAAAAATTTGATAACCTAGATTGGAACTAGCGCCCTAATTGGAGCCTGATCCGAATGCAAGCAACGGACCCTAAACTTTTCTTTACAGTCACCAAAGCGTTCATGTAAGGTTTTTATTCCGGCCAGACGGTGGACCTCGGATGTTCTTGTCCTGGGAGGGGTGTTGAGGATCATCCTCAGGAATTTGTTTTGGACCCGTTGAAGTTTGAGGTGGTGGGTTTTAGCGCAGCTCTCCCAGACCGGCATGCCATATTCGATCACAGGGAGGATGATTTGCTTGTAGACAGCAAGCTTATTTTTCAGGGACAATGACGACCGGCGGTTGATCAAAGGGTACAGTAGTTTCAACAAGACGTTACACTTTGTCACCGTTTTGTCAACCTGTTGCCTGAAAATAAGCTTGCTGTCGAGGGTCAAGCTTAAGGTAGCCGGCCTCATTGGCCCATTCCACAGTCGTGCCATTGAGAATGAGTTTACAGTCCCCAGGCGGAACAAGTTTAGGGATTTGGAGTGGGGAAAATGATGACCTGGGTCTTCGCCGCGTTGATACAGATCTTCCAGCTGGTGAGGTACTCTGTCAGGGCATCCAGGCCTCGTTGGAGTTTTGCCACTAGCGCTCTGATCACTCTACCGTTGTAGACGATGGATGTGTCATCTGCGAACAGAGACAGAATGCCGCCTTCTGGAGGTTCTGGCATGTCGGAGGTGAACAGATTGAAAAGCAGGGGCCTGAGGATACTGCCCTGGGGAACGCCTGCGACGATGTTGTGCGCATTGGAACTCGCTCCGCTGATTGAGACCCGGAATGTCCTTGCCGACAGGTAATTGTTGATGATTTTCACCAGGTAGCTGGGAAGATTGTAGCGTTGTAGTTTGTACACCAGGCCATCATGCCATACATTGTCAAATGCCTTCTCGACATCGAGTAAGGCCATGGCGGATGTTTTCGAGACAAACTTGTTCCGTCTGAGGACGTTGGTAACTCGGGTCAGTTGGTGTACAGTTGACCGACCGCGTCGGAAACCAAACTGTTCCTCGAGCAAGATGTTGAGATTTTCGGCAGACTCAAGTAACCGATGATGAATAGCTTTTTCGAATAGCTTGGATAACCCTGAGAGAAGGCTGATGGGTCGATAACTTTTGGGGGAGGAAGGATCCTTCCCAGGCTTCCGGATGGGGATGACTTTCGCTGACTTCCAGGACGATGGGAAGTAGCTAAGCCGGAGACAATGATTAAAGATCAGCGAGAGGTGCTCAAAGAACGGAGCACTCATGTGTTTGAGCTCGAGATTCAGGATGCTGTCGAAGCCTGGGGCCTTCATGTTCTTCGACGATTTGATATAGGCCGTCAATTCGTCAGTTGAGATCTCCAACTCCTCCGAGAAGTCGTTGGGAATCAAATGGATGTTGTTAGCATGCTCGTTGACGGCTGCTTCGTGTGGACTGACGATGTTCTGCCCAAGATTGTGTGAGCTGACGAAGTGACGACCTATTTCAGCGACCTTCTCTGCAGGAGTTATCAAGCGATCCTTAGAGCCATTATTGTCTAGTGGGATCAAAGGTGGAATGGGCCGAGGCTTGGATTTTAGAATTTTGGTCATTTTCCAGAACGGCTTAGCATAATCTGGGAGAGTGCGGATCTTATTCGAGAAGTCGTTATTTTTGAGGTCCACCATTCTGGCCTTGATAATTTTGTGATTCGATTGCAGCGTGTTTAAGCTCAGGCAGTCCAGTACGCTGAAACTGCCTGCGAGTGACATTCCGCAATCGAATCAAATCTTTGGTGAGTGTATCGATGTTTAAGGAGTTGCTTACCTGCCGAGCCGTCGGTACGTGTTGCTCTCGGGCCGCCGTGATCGCCTCCTCGATAGCGCACAGCTGGCGGTCGATACTTTCCGGCGTCTCCGGACGCACCTCGTAGTCGACGGTGTTATCGACGCACTGCTGGAAACGCTGCCAGTTCACTCGGTGGTAGTTCCGCCGTAACTGCTGGTGCCGATTGACCGAGGAGCCCAGTTCCGCCACCACCGGATAGTGATCCGAACTGAGCTCCTGGTATACAACCGGCTGCGAGACGTGGTCACCAGGTCTGTTACGTATAGGTCGAGGGTTGCGTGGGCACCGGACCGACCCAGCCGAGTGGGGAATCCGGGCTCAGGATCGTGTAGTGGCCTTCCTCCATGTCGTTGCTCCAGATGGTGCCGTTTCGATTGCCGCGACTGTTGCCCCAGGCTTGATGTTTGGCATTCAAGTGGCCGGCAATGATATACTGGCCTTGCCTCCGCGTCAGCTTGACGATGTCCCACCGAAGGGCAGCCGATGATCCATCGCCGGCTTTGGCTTGCGTTGGACAGTACGCCGCGATGAGCGCGATTGTGCCGACCGAAGTGGTGATTTCGACACCGATGGCCTCGATGACACTGAGCTGGAAGCTTGGAAGCAGACGACAGTTGATGTTGTAGCGAAGAGCGATGGCCACACCACCTCCCCTGGTCGGCCGGTCGAGTCGCACGATGCGGAAGTCCGGGATGTTGATGTTCACCTCCGGTTTTAGGTGCGTTTCGGTGATGAACGCCACGTCTATTTCCTTCTCCTCAAGGAAATCCTTCAGCTCGATTGTTTTGCTCTTTAGCGAGCAAGCGTTCCAGTTGACCAGGCCCAGGCTAGCAGCCATTTTCAATGATGAACATGCCAAGTGTGAAGACCTGGTCGAATCGGGTTTGCAGCCGCGCAGTCGAGTGGCGAGCTGCGCGAAGATCGGCATCAGTTGCTCCGGAGTGTACAGCGGGGCAGATTCTTCCGGTGGGACGGCTTCGTTCTCCGACTGCCGACGGAACCCAGGAGGAGGAAGCGGAGCCATTCGCTGGTGGATGGTGCCGACGATGCTGGAGCTTGGACCGATGCAGCTGCCGCTGCCAGTCGCTTGTGCGGCTGTAGCGGTGGGAGTATTGGAATCACACGACGGGGAGCCGGGATAGCTGGAAAGTTCACCTCGTTGATTACAGGAACACGGTTCTTCTTCGGAATGGTCCTGGTGGAAGCCTTCTTCCGGATTTCCAGGAACTCGGCTCGCTTTGGGCAGCCCTTTGTGGTGGCCCGATGTTTGTCGCCACAGTTGGCGCACTTGGGATCGGCCACCTCCATTTTGTCGCACTCGTCAGTCGGATGGGGTTCGCCACACTTGTTGCAGCGCGGCTTCATGCGGCAGTTTCTGGTGCCGTGCCCAAAATTGAAGCAGTTGGTGCATTGCGTGACATCGCGGTGCACTGGCCGATATCTCTCCCAGTCAACGACGGTGTAATTTATAACGCCAACCAGCTTCAGGTCCTTCCAGGTAGTGGAGCCGTGCTCCAGATGGATCAGGTAAAGCTGGTCGCGATATTTCCTCGCCTTGTCGTGACGAGCGATCTTGTGGACGGCTACTGGCTTCAGTCCGCAACTTTCAAGCTCTGCTTGGAGCTCTTCCTCCTTCATGTCGTGAAGTCCTCGCAGCAAAGCCTTGAGCGGCTTCGTGCCGGGGTGGTCGTGAGTGTAGTACTCATACTTGTGGACCTCGAGGAACTCCACGACGGATTGATGATGGTCCCTGTTCGCCGGCATCACTTTCACGCCCTCGCTGCAGAGCCGAAAAGTACATTTCAGCCCCTTAGCGATCAGCTGGCGAATTTTTGGGCGTAAATCCGGCGGATCGCCCTTCACAAACACGGGCGGGCACTTCTCCTTCCGCTCCGGTTGCACCTGCGGCAGCTGCGATTGCTGCTTCTTCCTCTTTTTCGACGGATTGCCGGCGTCATCAAGCGGCAACGGCGAGAACACGTTGCTCTGCAAAAGCTGCTTGGAGGGGTTACCCGCGCCTCCAAGAGCAGTGCGCTTAGGCACTTTTCCAGCGACCGAATCGGCCACCGAGTCTCCCATGACGGGTCCGGGAGAAAATAACGCCAACGCGACAAGCGAAAACGTAAACAGCGAAAGAACGAGAAAAAACACTTCGAAAAAATGCGCGAGCAAAAAACACGTCCGTACGTGTTGCTGTCTCGAACTCGCTAGCATAATTTCCAGGTTTTTTCTTTTTTCGTAGTCGACCGATTACGCACCCGTTACGAGCGGGGCGGGGCTTGGTAGGGTAAGGAATTTGCACAAAACCAGCTGTCAGCGGGGTATTTCTGAACAGGAGCACAGCACGCCGCAGAGTCATCCAACCAAGTAACCGACTATGGCTCGCACCAAGCAAACCGCCCGGAAGTCAACCGGTGGAAAGGCCCCCCGCAAGCAGCTGGCAACCAAAGCAGCTCGCAAGAGTGCCCCGGCCACCGGTGGGGTCAAAAAGCCACACCGTTTCCGGCCGGGCACTGTCGCCCTGCGTGAAATCCGTCGCTACCAGAAGTCCACCGAGCTGCTACTCCGCAAGCTTCCCTTTCAGCGTTTGGTCCGCGAAATCGCCCAGGACTTTAAAACCGACCTGCGCTTCCAGAGCTCGGCCGTAATGGCTCTGCAGGAAGCTTGCGAGGCATATCTGGTCGGTTTATTCGAAGACACCAACCTGTGCGCCATCCACGCGAAACGTGTCACCATTATGCCCAAGGACATCCAGCTTGCTCGTCGGATCCGTGGCGAGCGGTGAACGCAGCGCAGTGCAGCAGACGACAACACAAAAAGGCCCTTTTCAGGGCCACTAGAGCGCATGACGAAAGAGATTGCTTGGGCCGACGACTGGGAATGAATCGCCTGCTTTGAGGGTGCTTACAGCAGGGTGACCAGACCACTCTAGTCGACAAAATAAATTCCCGGTAGGCTTTTCGATAGTTCTAACTGCTGTTTAGTCGGAAAGGTTTTGAGATATTGATTGCACCCCAGAAGCTATGTGGGAGGAAAATAATGAAAAGTGCACATATCGACGGTTTCGTGCAATACTGGCACAACTCGCAAAGCACAGAAAACGGTATGAAGTAACACTTGACAAAGACTCAGGTCGATATTCACAATGCATCAACATTTGTCGATTTTTCGAAAAAATTGTATACCTCTAATTTATTGTTTTTTAGTTTTTCAATTGAAACATATAAGAGTAATCCTGATGAACCAAGACATGCAAAAATATCCATGGAAGTCGAAATATGAAAGATTTTTTAACGTTGTTTCTGAACATTTTCAGATCTCGAGTTGTGCCTGTATTGCACGAAACCGTTGATACAGGGAAAACATATTTAAAAGATTACAAAATGGTTCATTGATGAGCCATTTAAAAACAAAATTACCTAAATAATGTGCATATGTCTAATTTGTTTGTTCCTTCTAACGATCTAACAGTATAGACTTCATAAAAGTTCCTGAAAATATGGAAGCATTCTTCTGGATTCTTCGCAATTTTACCAGAATATTTATTGTAAAAGCAGTAAGGATTGTTGATAAAATTAAAGAAAATTATTTACAGCTCGTAAGACTTTTTTGAACAAACACTTGAAAATAAGCAGGAATTTGAGAAAAGCGATAAAACTTTATTAAATATCGATTGAAGACCTAGCATCACTATAAGTCATTATCAAAATCCAAAGAGGCTAAATATTGGTGAAAACTTACTACCTAGGAAACTACCTAATTGAAGGAATTATGATAAAATTATATTACCAAAAATTTAATCAAATCAATATTTACTTCATCAAAGCATTGCATCGTTTCGGGACTGATTTGCAATTTGATTCTGTAGACTGACTGGCTGACTGGCTAACTGACTGACTGACTGACTGACTGACTGACTGACTGACTGACTGGCTGGCTGGCTGACTGACTGATAGTT
Source organism: Armigeres subalbatus (assembly GCF_024139115.2). Taxonomy (NCBI): domain Eukaryota; kingdom Metazoa; phylum Arthropoda; class Insecta; order Diptera; family Culicidae; genus Armigeres; species Armigeres subalbatus. The sequence goes on from NC_085141.1 coordinate 150,317,054, forward strand.
AGTAGTAGAGTCCTGGGCTGGACTGGACCGGGAAAACGCAGTTAGGCGAAAAGGAGAAGTCCACACACCATGGGGGACTCCTCCTAGTCGACCGCCTACCTAGTAGTAGTAGTAGTAGTAGTAGTAGTAGTAGTAGTAGTAGTAGTAGTAGTAGTAGTAGTAGTAGTAGTAGTAGTAGTAGTAGTAGTAGTAGTAGTAGTAGTAGTAGTAGTAGTAGTAGTAGTAGTAGTAGTAGTAGTAGTAGTAGTAGTAGTAGTAGTAGTAGTAGTAGTAGTGGTAGCAGTAGTAACGTTTTACCGTTTACAACCGTTACACAACAACAACACACAACACAATGCATTTACACACTAACCCAGCACACGTGCATTGTAGTTGCCAAACTACCACACGGATGTGTACTGGAGTGTCGGACTCGACCGTACCGGTAATACCGACGACTAAACTCCCTTGGCTCCGCCATCGTTTCCCCAGGAACTACCTCCCAGTACTACTTCTGGGGTGGCAGTACTAAACGTACTCGCTCATTCTCGCTCACACTGACTTGGGTGCTCACTCTATTGCACCCTCAAACACACCGTACATACTCTGCTGCACCTCTGTCATGCCGTGTGGGTCTGACTTGTGTGCCCACCCTTCTCATGCCATGTGGGGCTGACTTGTATGCCCGCCTCTCTCATACCGTGTGAGTCTGACTTGTATGCTCACCCAAACACTTGATTCACGCTCATGCACCCATGCTTGCTCCATGATTCGAGGTAGAACGCAATGCCATGCTGCTCATTAGTGGTATGGATACAACCCCGGACAACCTCGTCGAGAGGATGTGCCGGGAGGAAGCTATATGGAATGCGGTGAACACAGCATCTCAACAGATTATGTCGAAACTGCAGCGGTGGTGGCGTCTTGAACAAAACCAACGAGTGCAGTAAGGGCACCTGTGATGCAGTGAACACTTTGCTCACCCTGAGGTTACTATCATAGCTTGCGATCGACGGGTGGTGAGGTAGCCACCCTTGAAGTCGATGTTGTGTCGGCAGTGTTGTCAAATGTCATTTGCATTCGTTTGTATAATTTTCCCAGAACTTGTTTCAGAAGGTAGCTATCAATTCATGTTGTATGACGAACTTATAGCGGTTAAATGGGCCTACAACTTTGTCTAACGAGACTTTGCTGTAAATATGTAATCTGTGGGAGGCAAAATGTCATTCAAATGACATTATGCCAAATGACACGTGACATTTTGGAGAGTTTTCACTCTCCAGCCTTTGATGTTATACTTAGAGCAATGTACCCTTGGACAAAAATATAACCCTACTCAAGCGTTATGAGTACATTCAAAATTATGGAATAAATTTTGCTTCTAAAGAAAGTTATGAGCAAATTAGTCAAATGACATGCAGATGACATTTTACAAGCCTGGTTGTGTGTATTGACGTCAAGTGCGTTAGCATAGGCGTGAGCGTTCTCAATAGTCCCCCCATGATTTATTTATTTATTAACATACTAAGACCGGAGTGGCCTGTGCTGCACATAAAAGTCTTCTCCATTCAGCTCGGTCCATGGCTGCACTTCGCCAACCACGCAGTCTGCGGAGGGTCCGCAAATCGTCCTCCACCTGATCGATCCACCTTGCCCGCTGTGCACCTCGCCTTCCTGTTCCAGTCGGATCATTGTCGAGAACCATTTTTACCGAATTACAATTCGACATTCTGGCTACGTGCCCGGCCCACCGCCGTCTTCCGATTTTCGCGGTGTGAACGATGAATGGTTCTCCCAACAGCTGATGCAACTCGTGGTTCATTCGCCTCCTCCACGTACCGTCCGCCATCTGCACCCCACCATAAATTATACGCAGCACGAAAACTCCCAGTGCGCGTTGGTCCTCCACGAGCATCGTCCAGGTCTCGTGCCCGTAGAGAACTACCGGTCTTATAAGCGTTTTGTAGATAGTCAGTTTGGTACGGCGGCGAGCCCAAGTACACGAATTCTTCAACCACCTCGATTTCGTCACCACCGATAGAAACTCGTGGTGGGTGGCTTACATTGACCTCTCTTGAGCCTCTTCCTATCATGTACTTCGTCTTCGACGTGTTGATGACTAGTCCAATTCGATTAGCTTCGCTTTTCAGTCTGATGTAGGCTCCTCCATCCTCTCAAAGTTACGTGCCATCATATCAAGGTCGTCGGCGAAACCAAATAACTGGACGGACATCGTGAAAATCGTACCACTCGTGTCAATCCCTGCCTTTCGTATTACTCCCTCCAAAGCGATGTTGAATAGCAGACACGAAAGACCATCACCTTGCCGTAACCCTCTACGCGTTTCGAAGGGACTCGAGAATGCCCCTGAAACTCGAACTACGCACATCACCCGATCCATCGTTGCCTTGATCAACCGTATCAGTTTATCCGGAAATCCGTTTTCGTGCATTAGCTGCCATAGCTGGTCCCGATCGATTGTATCATATGCGGCTTTGAAGTCGATAAATAGATGATGTGTGGGCACGTTGTATTCGCGGCATTTCTGCAATACCTGACGTATGGCGAACACCTGGTCTGTGGTAGAGCGTTCACCCATAAATCCTGCCTGGTACTGCCCCACGAACTCTCTTGCAATTGGTGTTAGTCGGCGGCATAAAATTTGGGAGAGTACCTTGTAGGCGGCGTTCAGCAATGTGATTGCGCGGTAGTTGCTACAATCTCACAGTAGTAGTAGTAGTAGTAGTAGTAAAATTCTTCTTTATTTACACAATTTTTGTTCTACAATTATTTTTAACATGTACAGTGATCGGCCGGCTTGGCCTCCAACTTCAATTTTAATTATTATTATTATTATTATTTTTATGTTTCTACTTAATTTTTAAAATATAATGTATCATGACGGCCTTCAGCAGGCGCTAGTGTGTTTTTAAAATTTGATAACCTAACTACTATGTACACTAATATTTACAATAAAAATTTGATAACCTAGATTGGAACTAGCGCCCTAAGCGCTTGTTGGTCCGAGTGCAAGCAACGGACCCTAAACTTTTCTTTACACTCACCAAAGCGTTCATGTAAGGTTTTTATTCCGGCCAGACGGTGGACCTCGGATGTTCTTGTTCTGGGGTGTTGAGGATCATCCTCAGGAATTTGTTTTGGACCCGTTGAAGTTTGAGGTGGTGGGTTTTAGCGCAGCTCTCCCAGACCGGCATGCCGTATTCGATCACAGGGAGGATGATTTGCTTGTAGACAGCAAGCTTATTTTTCAGGGACAATGACGACCGGCGGTTGATCAAAGGGTACAGTAGTTTCAACAAGACGTTACACTTTGTCACCGTTTTGTCAACCTGCTGCCTGAAAATAAGCTTGCTGTCGAGGGTCAAGCCAAGGTAGTCGGCCTCATTGGCCCATTCCACAGTCGTGCCATTGAGGATGATTTTACAGTCCCCAGGCGGAACAAGTTTAGGGGATTTGGAGTGGGGGGAAATAATGACTTGGGTCTTCGCCGCGTTGATACAGATCTTCCAGCTGGTGAGGTACTCTGTCAGGGCATCCAGGCCTCGTTGGAGTTTTGCCACTAGCGCTCTGATCACTCTACCGTTGTAGACGATGGATGTGTCATCTGCGAACAGAGACAGAATGCCGCCTTCTGGAGGTTCTGGCATGTCGGAGGTGAACAGATTGAAAAGCAGGGGCCGGAGGATACTGCCCTGGGGGACGCCTGCGACGATGTTGTGCGCATTGGAACTCGCTCCGCTGATTGAGACCCGAAATGTCCTTGCCGACAGGTAATTGTTGATGATTTTCACCAGGTAGCTGGGAAGATTGTAGCGTTGTAGTTTGTACACCAGGCCATCATGCCATACATTGTCAAATGCCTTCTCGACATCGAGTAAGGCCATGGCGGATGTTTTCGAGACAAATTTGTTCCGTCTGAGGACGTTGGTAACTCGGGTCAGTTGGTGTACAGTTGACCGACCGCGTCGGAAACCAAACTGTTCCTCGAGCAAGATGTTGAGATTTTCGGCAGACTCAAGTAACCGGTGATGAATAGCTTTTTCGAATAGCTTGGATAACCCTGAGAGAAGGCTGATGGGTCGATAACTTTTGGGAGAGGAAGGATCCTTCCCAGGCTTCCGGATGGGGATGACTTTCGCTGACTTCCAGGACGATGGGAAGTAGTTGAGTCGGAGACACGGATTAAATATCATGTGTTTGAGCTCGAGATTCAGGATGCTGTCGAAGCCTGGGACCTTCATGTTCTTCGATGATTTGATATAGACCGTCAATTAGCCAGCTGAGATCTCCAACTCCTCCGAGAAGTCGTTGGGAATCAAATGGATGTTGTTTGCATGCTCGTTGACGGCTGCTTCGTGAGGACTGGTGATGTTCTGCCCAAGATTGTGTGAGCTGACGAAGTGACGACCTATTTCAGCGACCTTCTCTGCAGGAGTTATCAAGCGATCCTTCGAGCCATTATTGTCTAGTGGGATCAAAGGTGGAATGGGCCGAGGCTTGGATTTTAGAATTTTGGTCATTTTCCAGAACGGCTTAGCATAATCTGGGAGAGTGCGGATCTTATTCGAGAAGTCGTTATTTTGAGGTCCACCATTCTGGCCTTGATATTTTTGTGATTCGATTGCAGCGTGTTTAAGCTCAGGCAGTCCAGTACGCTGAAACTGCCTGCGAGTGACATTCCGCAATCGAATCAAATCTTTGGTGAGTGTATCGATGTTTAAGGAGTTGCTTACCTGCCGAGCCGTCGGTACGTGTTGCTCTCGGGCCGCCGTGATCGCCTCCTCGATAGCGCACAGCTGGCGGTCGATACTTTCCGGCGTCTCCGGACGCACCTCGTAGTCAACGGTGTTATCGACGCACTGCTGGAAACGCTGCCAGTTCACTCGGTGGTAGTTCCGCCGTAACTGCTGGTGCCGATTGACCGAGGAGCCCAGTTCCGCCACCACCGGATAGTGATCCGAACTGAGCTCCTGGTATACAACCGGCTGCGAGACGTGGTCACTCAGGTTTGTTACGTAGAGGTCGAGCGTTGCGTGGGCACCGGACCGACTCAGCCGAGTGGGGGAATCCGGGCTCAGGATCGTGTAGTGGCCTTCCTCCATGTCGTTGCTCCAGATGGTGCCGTTTCGATTGCCGCGACTGTTGCCCCAGGCTTGATGTTTGGCATTCAAGTCGCCGGCAATGATATACTGGCCTTGCCTCCGCGTCAGCTTGACGATGTCCCTCCGAAGGGCAGCCGATGATCCATCGCCGGCTTTGGCTTGCGTTGGACAGTACGCCGCGATGAGCGCGATTGTGCCGACCGAAGTGGTGATTTCGACACCGATGGCCTCGATGACACTGAGCTGGAAGCTTGGAAGCAGACGACAGTTGATGTTGTAGCGAAGAGCGATGGCCACACCACCTCCCCTGGTCGGCCGGTCGAGTCGCACGATGCGGAAGTCCGGGATGTTGATGTTCACCTCCGGTTTTTGAACGCCACGTCTATTTCCTTCTCCTCAAGGAAATCCTTCAGCTCGATTGTTTTGCTCTTTAGCGAGCAAGCGTTCCAGTTGACCAGGCCCACCCTAGCAGCCATTTTCAATGATGAACATGCCAAGTGTGAAGACCTGGTCGAATCGGTTTTGCAGCCGCGCAGTCGAGTGGCGAGCTGCGCGAAGATCGGCATCAGTTGCTCCGGAGTGTACAGCGGGGCAGATTCTTCCGGTGGGACGGCTTCGTTCTCCGACGGGGAGCCGGGATGGCTGGAAAGTTCACCTCGTTGATTACAGGAACACGGTTCTTCTTCGGAATGGTCCTGGTGGAAGCCTTCTTCCGGATTTCCAGGAACTCGGCTCGCTTTGGGCAGCCCTTTGTGGTGGCCTGATGTTTGTCGCCACAGTTGGCGCACTTGGGATCGGCCACCTCCATTTTGTCGCACTCGTCAGTCGGATGGGGTTCGCCACACTTGTTGCAGCGCGGCTTCATGCGGCAGTTCCTGGTGCCGTGCCCGAAATTGAAGCAGTTGGTGCATTGCGTGACATCGCGGTGCACTGGCCGATATCGCTCCCAGTCAACGGCGGTGTAATTTATAACGCCAACCAGCTTCAGGCCCTTCCAGGTAGTGGAGCCGTGCTCCAGATGGATCAGGTAAAGCTGGTCGCGATATTTCCTCGCCTTGTCGTGACGAGCGATCTTGTGGACGGCTACTGGCTTCAGTCCGCAACTTTCAAGCTCTGCTTGGAGCTCTTCCTCCTTCATGTCGTGAAGTCCTCGCAGCAAAGCCTTGAGCGGCTTCGTGCCGGGGTGGTCCTGAGTGTAGTACTCATACTTGTGGACCTCGAGGAGCTCCACGACGGATTGATGATGGTCCCTGTTGGCCGGCATCACTTTCACGCCCTCGCTGCAGAGCCGAAAAGTACATTTCAGCCCCTTAGCGATCAGCTGGCGAATTTTTGGGCGTAAATCCGGCGGATCGCCCTTCACAAACACGGGCGGGCACTTCTCCTTCCGCTCCGGTTGCACCTGCGGCAGCTGCGATTGCTGCTTCTTCCTCTTTTCGGCGGATTGCCGGCGTCATCAAGCGGCAACGGCGAGAACACCTTGCTCTGCAAAAGCTGCTTGGAGGGGTTACCTGCGCCTCCAAGAGCAGTGCGCTTAGGCACTTTTCCAGCGACCGAATCGGCCACCGAGTCTCCTGACGGGTCCGGGAGAAAAGAACGCCAACGCGACAAGCGAAAACGTAAACAGCGAAAGAACGAGAAAAAAACACTTCGAAAAATGCGCGAGCAAAAACACGTCCGTACGTGTTGCTGTCTCGAACTGGGGATTGCTACAATCCAGCTTATCGCCCTTTTGTAGATGGGACACACGACACCTTCCATCCACTCCTGCGGCAGAACCTCATCCTCCCAAACCTTGGTTATCACCCAGTGCAGCGCTCTAGCCAGTGCCTCACCACCGTGTTTAAACAGCTCTCCTGGTAGTTGGTCAACTCCAGGGGCTTTGTTGTTTTTCAGCTGGCCGATCTCCTCCTGGATTTCCTGGAGATTCGGAGCCGGAAGTCGCATGTCCTGCGCGCGTGCTCCTAGGTTCATTACCATACCGCCATCGTTGTCTGCCATATCGCCATTCAGGTGTTTCTTCGTAGGCTGCCGCCACCTTTGGATCACCTCACGCTCGTTTGTAAGAAGGTTCCTGTTTGTGTCCTTACACATATCGGGCTGTGGCACGTGGCCCTTACGTGAACGGTTCATCTTCTCATAGAACTTTCGTGCGTTATTAGCGCGGTACAGTTCCTCCGTCTCTCCACGGTCTCGATCTTCCTGCTGGCGCTTTTTCCTCCGGAAAATCGAGTTTTGTCTGTTCCGCTTTCCGTTTTTAAAGGCGGCTGTCAGGGCTGTTTTTTTGTCCCACCTAACACCAGGACTTGGGCTTGTGCGCTTTGAGCGGCACACGGTAGTTTGGCGGAGCCTACTTGCGGATGCATGCAGCTTTATAGAGGTTTAACAGGGCCCACTGTCAAACCCCACCACATCCTAGGCAGGCGCCACAACTCGCCATGATGTATTGCTTAATTGCGGGCCAGGGGGTATGGACTGGCGAAAGGGTTTTGGTTTTAGTGGGTCGGGTAAAAGTTACATGACAAACCCATCCCCACACTACCTGAGTTGCCTTCTCAGGTGTCTTTTTTTTTTTACAAGGGAGAATGCATTTACACACTAACCCAGTACACGTGCATTGTAGTTGCCAAACTACCACACGGAAGTGTACTGCAGTGTCGGACTCGACCCTACCGGTAATACCGACTAAACTCCCTTGGCTCCACCATCGTTTCCCCAGGAACTACCTCGCAGTACTACTTGGGGGACGGCAGTACTAAGCGTACTCACTCATTATCGCTCACACAGGCACTCGTCCCACGCGAGACTGACTTGGGTGCTCGCACCCCATTCACTCCATTTGAGTCTTACTTGGATGCTCTCCCGGACGCTCCGCTGCCATGCCTCGAGGTGTCAATAGCGGTAACTGCCTGGGCCTACAGATATTGCGCTACGACACTCTGCCTCAGCACGAGCAGATCAATCACAAAACTGCCGAAGCAGACCATACGCTACCCTGCCGAAGCAGGGACACTCCCCATGCACCACATGTGCACAACTGTAGGTGTGTGGGTACAACCCACTGCTACCCTGCCGCCGAAGCAGCTTCTCCAAAGACCATTCGCTCCATGTGACCCTTTTTCGGGTGCTCACTCTAACACTCCACTGCAATGCCTCGAGGTGTCGATGGGATACCTCGACTCCTGCCTCAGCATGTGCAGTCCATACTCAGACTTCTGCTGCGCTTTGAGGTGACAATAGCGGCGGAGACACGCTATGACACTCCTGCCCCAGCACAACCAGATCACTCACCCCCTGCCGAAGCAGCTCACGCGCTACCCTACCGAAGTAGGTACACTCCACAACTTATTCTAACACTCCACTGCCATGCCTCGAGGTGTCGATAGCGGTATGTGGGGACTAATCAACGATACTACGCTACGACACTCTTACCTTAGCATGTGCAGTCCATACTCAGACTTCTGCTGCGCTTCGAGGTGGCCATAGCGGCGGCGACTCGCTATGACACTCCTGCCTCAGCACAACAGATCACTCACTCCCTGCCGAAGCAGCTCACGCACTACCCTACCGAAGTAGGGACACTCCACATGCCAGTTGGCACTCCCTCCCTGGGCTTGTGCTTTTGAAGCGGCACACAGTCGCTTTGATAGAGTCCGCTTACGGGCACTTGTGGTTTTTTTGGGAGGGATTTTAGCAGAGCCCACTGCTAAATCCCACCACGCCCTAGGCAGTTCTCCCTGACTCGCAGACAGCTGGGGAGGGGTCGTCAAGCCCTTGGACATCATGCTGTTCCTGCTGTCCCTGCTGCCCCCTTCTCAGGTGTCTGGTAAAACGTAACAGCCCTGCAATGATTGCGCCTCCTGTAATGAAGATAGTCACAAAACATATAACAAAAGTCCCGGATGCGTTCGCACTTCCTTTCCTTCTGGGAAATTGGCCACTGGTCGTCCTGAAAAGGACGGTTTCTTTCGGGTAGTTGGGTTGGGTTGGGTTTGGGCTGTTGTGTTCAGGTGGTGGCGGCCGACTTCTTCTCGGTCCTCTTCGGCAGCAGAACCGCCTGTATGTTGGGCAAGACGCCACCTTGGGCGATAGTTACGCCAGCAAGCAGCTTGTTCAACTCCTCATCGTTACGGATAGCCAGCTGCAGATGGCGGGGAATGATGCGAGTTTTTTTGTTATCGCGAGCGGCCTTTCCTGCCAGCTCGAGCACTTCCGCTGCCAGGTACTCCATCACGGCGGCCAGATAGACCGGGGCACCGGCACCCACACGTTCGGCGTAGTGACCCTTCCGGAGCAGACGGTGGATGCGACCAACCGGGAACTGCAACCCAGCGCGTACGGAGCGGGATTTCGGCTTTCCCCGGACTTTGCCTCCCTTGCCACGGCCAGACATCGTTTTGGTTGGTTGGTTGTTTGGTTGGTTGCGCCTGATTTGATGATCGCCGCGCTCAGTTGGTGGCTGGATGACTGACTGGATGAGAGAGATGCCGGAAAAGATGCCTTGGCACTGGTTTTGCGCAACAGCACTGGCATCGAGCGAACGAAAGGCGGTGCCAGCAAGCGGTCACCAATGGTACCGAACACCGAAGGGGCGGTCCCTCGGTCTGCATTGCGCTGGGATACTGGCAAGCCGATGGCAGTTCGAAAGAACGAACGACGCACCGAAGTACCACCCAAGCATGGCACCGAAAACCGGCGGCGGCGGCGGCGGCGGAAAGGCAGCGAAAAGGCGGCAACGGCTGCAACGGGCAGCGGCAGCGGGAGCGGGACCAAGGCTCAGAAAAACATCGTCAAGGGCGACAAACAACCGAAGCGGAAACTACGGAGGAAGGAAAGCTACGCCATCTACGTTTACAAGGTGTTGAAGCAGGTCCACCCGGACACTGGCGTCTCGTCGAAGGCGATGAGCATCATGAACAGCTTCGTAAACGACATCTTCGAGCGTATCGCGGCCGAGGCCTCCCGTCTGGCGCACTACAACAAACGCTCAACGATCACCAGCCGCGAGATTCAGACCGCCGTTCGCCTCCTGCTGCCGGGCGAGCTGGCCAAGCACGCTGTCTCGGAGGGCACCAAAGCCGTCACCAAGTACACCAGCTCCAAGTGAACAAGCGAGGTTTTCGGAGACGTACCCCCACAGATACCAAAACGGCCCTTTTCAGGGCCCCAGCGGCACTCACAGAGGAGAGAGAGAGAGAGAGAACGATGTTTTGACATTGTGACGTTTCCTTTCCGACCTACTGGCCCCTATCCGGTTCTCTGTTGGAATATTATTTTCGCTATTCTTTTTCTTCCGACATTCGCACTGAGTGACCAGCCCACTGAGGTCTGCCGTGTAGTATTTTGTAGTGTTTTATACGATTCACAGTATTTTCTTCTTTGTATACTTGCTACAGCTCACGATTCGGCGCCAAGGCAAGGCAAGTTTTTTTCGTTTTTTTTTTTTTTGTGCGCACCACTTTTCGCTCGAAAACCCTGAAAGCTCTCCGGTCCGCCGCTTTTAACGTCCATGCTTCATGTCCAGAAAAGGGCCGGGCCACTGGTAGAATCAAAGTTTTACATAGAGCAAATTTCGTTTCCGTCTGCATGTTGCAGGACCTAAGCTGGTTACGTAGAAGGCCCTATACGCAGCAGCCTTCATTGGCACATGTCACAAGCGTGCCAAGGTAAACAAATGCTTCAACTACTTCTAACACATCCCCATCAAGCACAACCTCTGCACCAACACCACTAGGTCTTTCTCTATCTCTACCTCCCACCATGTACGTTGTCTTGGTAGCGTTAATGGCTGTTTATCCTCGCCGTTTCCCTCTTCAGTGGGACAACAGCCTCCATATCGTCCGCAAAGCCCAGGAACATATGCGGCTGTGTGATGATAGTGCCGTTCCTCTGCGCCCTCGAGTGCAACGTTGAACAATAAATTCGAAAGAGCTTCAGTCCGCCTAAAGTCACAAAACAAGGTTGACACTTAACTTTTTGTTTTTTTTTTTAACCTAAATTGATCCTAAAATGAAGAACCGATATTCGATTTTATTTCAGGGAACGATGAAGTTAATCATCCTGAACGCGTCAGTTTTTATTTTGACTCAAAAATTGAAAGGAACATTGTTTAATTTGAAAATAGCTGAAAAATGCTTCCTCGACATTTTCGGTCCTGTTTGACGTAAGGATTCAAACGCACTAGCAAAACACCGCAGGGCACTTGACTCAACCTTTGACAGTTAATATATGGGCCTGACGTTTTGGGCTGATGGTTGATTCGTTCTGAAATGTTGCACAGGCCAATAGTTTCCTCAAAATATATTAAACATAAAAATAATATTTTAACTGATTTAGACTTTTACCAGATTTTTTATAACATCGGTTCAAGTATTCTTGACCGATGCACTATCGTTTGCAACCATAAACGAGGTAAGGCTTTAGGACCCAATTAAATTTCCGTTTATGTATCGTATTTTTGTGTTTTACATCGGTGTACAATTATGAAGTGGTTGGCCTTTAGGCCCTTTAGCTTTGATTTTTATTTATTATTTGTACAGTGTCTGTTTTGTTTTGAAATTCTATTTTACATTATAGCCTTATGTAGGCATTCGTTAATTTTTCAAAATTTGACAACCTAGCTACCTATTTACACTAATATTTACATAAAATTTGATAACCTAATTGACTATAAGCGCCCTAATCGCTTCTTGGTCCGAGAAGGCGCAACGAACCCTGAACCTTTCCTTGCACTCACCAAAGCGCTCATGTAATGTTTTAATCCCGGCCAGACGGTTGACCTCAGATGTTCTTGTCCTGGGAGGGGTGTGCATGATCATCCGCAGGAACCTGTTTTGGGCCCGTTGTAATTTGAGATGGTGGGTCTTAGCGCAGCTCTCCCAGACCGGCATGCCGTATTCGATCACGACGACCGACGATTGATCAAAGGATACAGTAGTTTCAACAAGACGTTACACTCTTCGTCACCGTTGCCGTTGCCTGAAAATAAGCTTGCTGTCGAGGGTCAAGCCACGGTAGTCGGCCTCGTTGGCCCATTCCACAGTCGTGCCTTTGAGGATGATTTTACAGTCCCCAGGCGGAGCATGTTTAGGAGATTTAGAGTGGGGGAAAACGATGACCTGGACGAACTTGTTCCGTCTGAGGACGTTGGTAACTCGAGTCAGTTGGTGCACGGTTGACCGACCGCGTCGGAAACCAAACTGTTCCTCGAGCAAGATGTTGAGATTTTCGGCAAACTCAAGTAACCGGTGATGAAAAGCTCTTTCGAATAGCTTGGATAATCCTGAGAGAAGGCTGAAGATGGAAGTAGCTAAGCCGGAGAACGGCTTAGAACCAGAACGGCTTAGCACAGTCTGGGCCAGCGCGGTTCTAATTCGGGAAATCCTTACTTCTGCGGTCCACCATTCTGGCCTGGATAATTTCTGTGAGTCGATTGCAGCGTGTTTTAAGCTCAGGCAGTCCAGTACGCTGAAACTGCCTGCGAGTGACATTCCGCAATCGAATCAAATCTTTAGTGAGTGTATCGATGGTCAGGGTGTTGCTTACCTGTCGAGCCGCCGGGACGAGTTGTTCCCGGGCCATCGAGATTGCCTCTTCGATGGCGCACAGCTGGCGGTCGATACTTTCCGGCGTCTCCGGACGCACCTCGTAATCGATGGAGTTGTCGACGCACTGCTGAAACCGCTGCCAGTTCACTCGGTGATAGTTCCTCCTGGAGAGTGGAGAGAGACGGTTGATCGAAGAGTGGATTTCGGCCACCACCGGATAGTGATCAGAGCTCAGTTCCTGATAGACGACCGGCTGCGATATTTGGTCATCCATGTTCGTGATGAACAGATCGAGCGTCGAATGTACCCCGGATCTGCTGAAACGAACGGGTGGGTGAGTCCGGGTTCAGGATGGTGTAATGGCCTTCTTCTAGATCGCTACTCCAGATCATGCCGTTCCGATTGCTCCTTGAGTTTCCCCAGGCTTGATGTCTTGCATTCAGATCACCGGCGATGATGTACTGCCCTTGGCGCCGCGTTTGTTTGACGATGTCTCTGCGGAGGGCGGCCGATGTCCCATCGATCTCCTTGGATTGCGTTGGGCAGTATGCCACGATGAGGGTGATGACTGGTGAAGACCTGGTCGAAGCGTGTTTTGCACCCGCGTAGTCGCGATGCCAGTTGTGTGAAAATTGAAACTAGCTGCTCTGATGTGTAGAACGGTGGATCACGTTCAGCCAGAAGGGGCTCGTCCTGTCCTTGTCCTGTCGACGGAATCCATTGGGAGTCGCGGATGGAACCGATCCAGCGGCAGCAGTAAGCCGTTTGTGTGGCTGCAGCGGCGGAAGAACCGGGATCGGTCGACGGGGAGGCGTAATGGCCGGAAAATTCCTCTCATTCAGCGCCGGGGGTGGAACTGCTCGACGCATAGGCTGATTTTTGGTGGAAGTCCTCTTCCGGATCTCCACGAACTCGGCGCACTTGGGACAGTCCTTCGTAGTGGCCCGCTGTTTTCGCCGCAGTTGGCGCACTTTGGATCGGCTGCCTCCATCTTGTCGCACTCATCCGTCGGGTGCAGTTCGCCACACTTGTTGCAGCGTTGTAGCATTTGGTGCACTGTGTCACGTCACGGTGCACGAGCCGGTATCGCTCCCAGCCGACGACGGTGTAGTTAATTACTCCGACCAGCTTCAGATCCTTGAAGGTGATGGAGCCATGCTCCAGATGGACCAGGTAAAGCTGGTCTCGGTATTTTCTCGCCCTGTCGTGGCGAGCGATTTTGTGGACGGCGACAGGTTTGAGGCCACTGGTGTCTAGCTCGTTGATAAGCTCTTCCACCTTCATATCGTGGAGCCCTCGCAGCAAAGCCTTGAGCGGGTACATTCCGGGAGGTCATGAGCGTAGTACTCATACTTGTGGACCTGTAGGAACTCCACGAACACGGTAACACGGAACTCCGTAACACGGTGGAGCACATTGACGTCGTGTGTTGCGGAGGAAGATCTACAAAGCAGAGCCCAAGCCTAGGGCAATAAGTTGTGGTAATTAAGGATTCATCGTATTTAGTCCTCGCTACCAACAGCAGTCTCAGAAAAAAAACATAATTAATGTTACCTTGCAGACAGTTGAAAGACTCGAATTCCTCTTGTTTGAGGCTAAATTGTATGCAGTGGAAACAACTTTTCAAGCAATTAGTTAAAAACCCTGGGTACCCGGTCCTAGGCTGAACTGACTGCTGGAAAAATCGAGTTAGGGGTTTAAATACGTACTAACTCTGCTTTAACTGGTGAACAATGGTAGTGAGAGGAACACACGGAAGTTCTCATTACTGAACAAATTCTCTTGCTTGAAATGGTCTTGTAGACAGAGCTAAATCCCGGGTTTTCATTGTTTCACTGGTGATATTCTAGAAGCAAGACAAGGATGTGGCTAGGGCTCCGATGCATGGCCAAAAACAGTATTACTGTTCTGTTTTCTCAAGACAGGATTGATTTCATATTGATAAGGGCGCGCCTTCAATGGGATTTTGCTCTCTATGAAGGGTCTACATAGCGGGACCTTGTCATGGTGGTCTTGAGAAAACAAAACAACAACTGTATCGAAACCGATACTGCATTGCTTCTCAATAGCGCTGGAGTAATTCGACATGCACTTAAACACTAAGGATACGGGTAACGCTACAATAGATCTAATAATTGGTCGCAGTGGCACACCCGAACAGGAAAAAAAAAAAAAAAAACTCCACGATAGACTTGTGGTGATCTTGATTAGCAGCAGGCATCACCTTGACTCCCTCGCTGCAAAGCCGGAACGTGCACTCGAGGCCCTTTCCCATAGGTTGGCGGATTTTCGGCAGCAAATCCGGTGGATCGCCCTTCACAAACACGGGCGGGCACTTCTCCTTCCGCTCCGGTTGCACCTGCGGCAGCTGCGATTGCTGCTTATTCCTCTTTTTCAACGGATTGCCGGCGCCATCAAGCGGCAACGTTGCTCTGCAAAAGCTGCTTGAGGGGTTACCTGCGCCTCCAAGAGCAGTGCGACCGAATCGGCCACCGAGTCTCCCATGACGGGTCCGGGAGCACATAACGCCAACGCGACGAAGCGAAAACGAACGAAAGCGAACGAACGAGAAAAACACTTGGAAAGAAAACACGTCCGTACGTGCTGCTGTCTCGAACTATAGTCGACAAGAATGACACTTCGTCCGCAATGCCCCGCGCCATTGGCAGTTGCGTAAAACCTCCGCATATCGTTTCTATCCATGCTCTCCTGCGCATCACCTATCACACACTCTCTTCGTGTTGCCTTTTTTCTCTGCGGTGGATTCGTTTCTCTTCAGACCCTTGCTACCATTTCGTTGGCGTCGCTGTGCAGTGCCTAACGCTTCCTGCGCTGTTGTACTCACAGCTTCGTGGATATTTTCCCACAATCTGTCCGCCCGTCCAGCTTCTGGTGGTACTGTTCGGCAACTCCTTCAACTGACAAGCGATGGACAAGATATTGAAACGCATCGTGCTGTTGGTTCGTGAATTCGTGACGCTGGAAAGTTGCGCCCGAGTTTCTACAAGGATCTCTGACTATTGCGTATATTCGTGTAAATAAGTAGTTAGGTTTTCAAATTTCAAAATTAATCCATGCCTCCTCGAAGGCGCCCATGTCAAACTAGCTTCATTTTTCGAATTACTCCTTTTATTTCCGAGTTAATACTAAAGCTGACGGGCCGTATTTCGATTTTTGTCATTCCGTATTTCGTATACAATAATTTTATTCCATTTTTTCGTTATTAACATATTTTTACATAATGCCTCGAGGTGTGTGTGTGTGTGTGTGTGTGTGTGTGTGTGTGTGTGTGTGTGTGTGTGTGTGTGTTTGTGTGTGAAACTCTGAAATGTCGATAAATGAGCCGGATTTCTTATGCGTCGGGGTTTGGAATTTCATCGCACTGCGCGGAGAATCGATTTGGATGGGACCATTTCGAACAACAAACCCGGACGGAGTCCGCTGGGCGGCGAGTGTACCGACAGAGCTTGACCACTGGTTGACCAAACCGATCGGAAGCCTCTCGTAACCGGCGAATGGGTCGATTTCAATTTGCTGGAACGGTCCGAAATGGCCAGAGCCATTCACGGATTCGTGATTGCCCATCCCTAACACAGACATCATAAATCGCGCACCACCTTCGAAAATGTGTTGCCAGCACTCATTCTGCTGATTTCGATCGACCACGTACGACTACCCGCCGCATCACAGTAGCAAGATGTCTGAAGTTGCCGCTGTCACGACGACCGACGCAATCGCATCCAACGTTGCTTCACCACGCGCTGGTACGAAGAAAAGTCGGGAGAAGCTAAACCGAAGCCGAAACTACCACGGACCCATCCACCGATGTCGGAAATGGTGACCACTGCCATCGAAACGTTGAAAGGTGGACGCCACGGATCGTCCCTGCAGGCCATCAAGAAGTATATCGGGGCCAACTACAAGTGCGATGTCGTCGTTGGCTCCATTCTCCGGAAGGCTCTCCGGGGCGGTGTCGAGAAGGGCACCTTTGTCCAAATCAAGGGAACGGGTGCTTCCGGATCGTTCAAGCTGGTGAAGGCAACGGCGGCTGCGGACGCTGCTAGTCACACCAGCCGGAAAGCAAAGTCCAAGATGACACCACCATGAAGACGGCAGCGAAACAGAGGAAGAAGAAGAAGGTGGCAGTGCCCAAGAAAAGCGCCACCGCCGCGAGTGGACGCGTGGAAAGGCTGCTACCGTCAAGCAGAAGGCCACCAAACACGCGAAAACCAGATCGCCGCCACCAAAGAAAGCTGCTTCCGCCGCCAAGAAAGCTTCTTCTCCCGCTGCTGTACCGAAAAAGGCTGCCGCTGGTGGTGGTAAGAAGAAGTAAAGGCCCGACACCGTCGATGATCATGATCATCAATCGCGAACCGCAAGCAAAATCAGTCCTTTTCAGGGCTACCACTTTGGATCCCAAGAGGAGAGGTATTTACCGCTGTCGCGAACGAAATCATCTTCCAGTTTGATTTTCGGCCCGGTTCGAGGATGTTTTGGGCATGACTGTATCCTTTGGGATTGCCACCGGTCAATCAGTCAGTCAGCTCTGGCTGTTCCGTGCGCTGCGCCTGGCCAGAGAGTGCGCGCCAACGATGAACGAGACCGGCTTGTGCGCGTGTCTCCTCGTTGGTGGATTCTTCCTTTCCCCAGTCCAGGACTACTGTCAGTCTCGACCGGGTCAGGCAGTCCAGCAGCTGCACACCATTACACCTGTTCGGGCTGTGTGTGTGTGTGTGCCGAAGAAGGCCACCGCCGCTGATGGTAAGAAGAGGTAGAGGCCCGATACAAACACAAACCAATCAGTCCTTTTCAGGGCTACCACTTTGGATCCCAAGAGGAGAGGGGTATTTACCGCTGGCTGGAGTTCGACTCTAGGATACAGCACACTGTATCCTATTTGTGTGCAATGGGGCAGGCATAGAAAAGCCCCATGTTCCAGCAGTTGCGAGCCATCGAAGATACGGTAGCATTGTAGTACGGCTAGCATGCAATACCAATGAATGGCCTGCTTTGAGCGTACTTACAGCGGCACACCAGGAGTTAACTTTCTGAAATCAGTACGGCGAAAGGCGTCTAAGGTTCGATCTCCCAAAATTAGGCACCTTCATCGGTACCAAATAGTTTTCCATAAGAAGTTCCTAATTTTGAGCAAACCCGCGTTAGATCGTCTTTCGGCCATACAGGCGGGTAACTCATGCCGGCTGTTTGCGTATATACGATAGCGCCCGGATGCTGGTAGCGGCGGGTCGAGAACCAGCCACTGCCAATAATTCTTTATTATTATGACACGCTCTCTCTCTCTTGCGACCGCGCAATCCCTTTCTTCTTGGCCTAGTTGTTCGGTGGCCCTGAAAAGGGCCGTTGGGTTATTGTCGGGCGTGGACGGGTGCGCTCAGCCACCGAAGCCATACAGCGTGCGTCCCTGGCGCTTCAGAGCATAGACGACATCCATGGCGGTGACCGTTTTGCGCTTGGAGTGCTCGGTGTAGGTGACAGCGTCCCGGATGACATTTTCCAGGAACACTTTTAGCACACCGCGGGTTTCCTCGTAAATAAGCCCGGAGATACGCTTGACCCCCCCACGGCGAGCCAGCCGACGGATGGCGGGCTTGGTGATGCCCTGGATGTTGTCGCGCAACACCTTCCGATGGCGTTTGGCGCCTCCTTTGCCGAGTCCCTTACCACCCTTACCGCGACCGGTCATAATGCTGTGGTGTGCGTGTGTGCGTGTCTGCTAGCATAATTTCCATTTTTTCCATTATATATATCTTTATTTTATAAATTTGTGTGTATACATGTCTACTTTTTAAGTGATATAAGTTTACTTCAACTTTTTCATCCTTTGCTTGTATCTCTCTCATCAGTGATGAGTGTGTGGAATTATGTTTTGTGTTCTGTGTGTGTATACATGGGTATATGTGTTTAATTTTAATTTGAAAACCTACTTAACCTAATAATTTGAAAACCTAGTTGACCAGCGCTCGGATGAGCGGGTGTTCGGAGTGGGTAGCACTTACTATGAAGCTGTCAATCGACTCCTCGATCCTCTGCTGCACTGTCTTGCACCCAGCAGCACGATGCAGCTCGCTGATCCTCGTGTCGTACGAAGCGTCCAAAATCGTTCGGAGGAATCTGTTCTGCACCACCTGCAGCTTCTTGACGTGGGTTGCAGCGCATGTTCCCCACACCGGCATCGCATAGTTGACCACCGGAGCGATGATCGCTGTGAAGGTAGCCAGCTTGTTTCGGCGTGATAGACGGGACCGGCGGTTGATCAATGGGTACACCGATTTCAACAGTCCGATGCACCTTCGCTTCAGGATGTCCGTGTGGGAGCGGTAAATCAGTTTGTTGTCTATCGTGACGCCGAGGTATCCGACTTCGTTGGACCACTCAACAGGGCAGCGGTTTACCCGGATGAAGCAGTCTGGAGGCGGTAGAAGTTTTGGTGATTGTCGATGCCGGAAGAGTATGGCTTGACTCTTGGCCTCGTTTACCTTTATCTTCCACGATGTGAGGTACGTCACGTATTCTGTTACCCTCGCTGGAGTCGTGAACGGTAGTCCTTCGGTGTCCGCCCGTTGGCTATGATGGCACTGTCGTCGGCGTAGAGCGCTAGGATGCACCCAGCTGGGAGCTGTGGAACATCAGAGGTGTACAAGTTGTACAGCATTGGACCCAGAAGGCTGCCTTGGGGAACGCCTGCCGTGATTGCCATGACATCCGATTTCACACCTGAAAGATGGACTTGGAACGTGCGATTTGACAAATAGTTCCTTACCATTTTACGAGGTAGCCTGGAACATTTGCCTGAACCAGTTTGTGTACGAGCCCATCGTGCCATACGTTGTCGAACGCCTTTTCGACATCCAGGAGAACCATCGCAGTGTTGTTGGAGAGCGCCTTGTTCCGGAGTATGGTGTTCTCCACACGGACCAGCTGGTGGACGGTGGAGTGCCCTCGTCTGAAGCCGAATTGTACTGGCACGATAATGTTGTGCTCTTCGACATGCGCCATCAGCCGCTGGAGGATGAGCCGCTCTAATAGCTTGCTGACTGCCGATAACAACGTGATGGGCCTGTAGCTCGTTGGGGCCGTAGGGTCCTTCCCAGGTTTCGGAATGGGGATAACTTTCCCTATCTTCCACCTAGTTGGGAAGTACTTTTCTTCGAAGCACCTGGAGAAGATTGCTGCGAGGTGGCGGAATGCCTTTCCAGAAAGTTTCTTCAAAACTAAGTTGAAGATAGCGTCGTTTCCGGGAGCCTTCATGTTCTTACCGCGTTTGACTGCAGCTCGAACTTCGTCCTCTGTCACGCGATCAACAGGTGACCGGGCGTCCTCTTGCTCAAGTTGGTTGATGGTGTGCTGTACCGCTGATTCGTGGGGACTCGTCATATCAGCACCGAGGTTGTGTGCCTCGACGAGCTTGCTGGCGATGGCGTTGGCCTTCTCTAACGGAGAAACCAGAGTGTCTCCGGTGTCATCCTTCAGAGGTGGAACAACTGTTGGTCGTTTCTTCAGTAGTTTGGCCACCTTCCAGAACGGCCTCGAGTGGTCTTTCAATCGGGAAATGCTGCTTCCGAACTGTTGGTTTCGGATGGTCGTCATACGATCCCCAATCTGCCTGTTGAGAATCGACAGCTCTAGCTTTTTGAGCTCGCAGCCGGTTCTTTGGAACTGTCGACGAACGGCATTTCGTTGCTGGATGAGCCGCTGGGTGGAAGCGTCAATCTGGGTAAATTGCCGTCTCACGGGTACCCAACGGATGCATGCGTTTTCGGCGACATGAATTGCCTCCTCAAAGACATTAAGTTGGTTGTCGATGGCCTCGATGGATGATAGGTCCGCATTTTCAGGGAGACGGGCGTCCACTAGGCGACTGAAAGCCACCCAGTTGACTCGATGGTAATCTCGTCTCATAGCCTGCGGTGCGACCGTAGGTTTACAGTCCAGTTCGCACACCACCGGGTAGTGGTCGGAGCTCAGTTCGTGATGGGTGATTGGTTTCTTCAGTGGCAGGTCAGACAGAAACACGTCCAGAGTAGACGTATGTCCAGCTGGAGAAAGGAATGTGGGGTCATCCGGGAAGTGGACAGTACACGTTGCTGAGCTGAGGTGGTCAGCGAGGAGGTTACCGTTCCTGTTGTGTCGGTGATTTTGCCAGAGCGGATGCCGGGCGTTCAGATCACCAGCCACCACGAATCCTGGTTTGGCGGAGAGCTTTTGCAGGTCTTCAGCGAAGAGTGTCGACGTGCCATCGGTGTCCAAACATTGTCTGGGCATGTAGACAGCAAACAATAGGACGTCTCCATGGAGGGCGTGGATCTTCACGCCAATTGCCTCGATGACGCTTGTCTTCGGATGAGGAAGTATTTGGTAGCGGATGCCTTGTTTAACAAGTACCGCCACGCCGCCTCCAGATGAATTAGGCCGATCTAGCCTGATTACGGTGTGATTTGGGAGCGAGAAGTTAGTTGATGAATTGAGCTGGGTCTCAGTGATCACTCCTACGTCGATATTTTGTTGGGCAAGGAAATTGCCCAACTCAATCTTTTTCGCCCTTACAGAGCGAGCGTTCCAATTGGCGATGCGGATGCAGTGGGGCTCAATTGACCCCATACTTGCACACCATATAGCCTAGGACATCGACCTGGTCCGATTTGGTCTTGCACCGCAGCATTCTCCCGCGGAATTCTGTAAAGATAGCCCATAGCTCGGCTGAACTGTAGAGCTCCTCTTTGCCAACCTCGGGTGAGGTATCGACTGGTGGTGCACTCTGATTCACACCTGCCCTGGTGCGGGGATCGATGTGACGATGGATGGTCCCGGTGTTGATCGTGGTTCGAGGGTTCACGAATTTCGGCTCTTCTGCTGCTACCGGCTTGTTTGGTAACGCTGGAAAGTTGTCCGGAGTAAAAGCAGGTGCAACTGCTCGCTTGTTAACCACCTTCTGGCCGGGGTGGTTCTTCGTGGTTGTTTGTTGCCGTATGTGCTGGTACTCGGCACGCTTGGGACAGCTACGGTCCGTAGCTGGGTGAGCGCCGCAACAGTTGGCGCAGCGCTTGGTGCTGGCTTCTTTAGACGGACACTTTTCCGTGCTGTGGTTGTCCCCACAGTTGTTGCACCTGCTCTTCAGGTGGCAGTTCCGCGTTCCGTGGCCATGATACAGGCAGTTCATGCACTGCGTCACATCGGCCCGCTTGTTTCGGTAGGCTTCCCACCGCACTATGATTTGGCCAATCTGCTTGATCTCGCGCAGCTTCAGCAAGGTGGTGGACCCTTCGCGAAGTGAATCAAGTAGAAGGCCTCGTCTAGAGCTGCACATTCGCCTTTCCTCTTGATAATGTGCGCGGCCTGCGCATCAAGTTTGTGCTCCAATTTCAGCCGATGTAGCAGCACTTCCGGAGCCACTAACGGTAGTCCCCGAAGCACAACCCGGTAGGGTCGGTCGGATGGCTTGTCGTGTGTGTAGTATTCGAAGCCGCACTGCTCGAGTACCTTACGCACCTTCGTCACGTCGTCATCGGAGGCACAGTGAATCTTCGTACCAAATCGGGTGATTTTGTACGAGAGCTTAGCGTCGCACGATTCTATTTTACCCGCTAGGGTTGTGAAATCCACGTTTTTCACAACCAGGGGTGGTTGCTTCTTCGCGCCGGGTGTTCCCGGAATCGAAACGACCGGTTTCGACTTGGAGGAATGGGCCTCGTTTTCGTTTGCTAGAGTGCTGAACGTGTTATTGTTCAGCAATTGGCGTTTGAGTTGCTTGCCATCGATGATAGCCACCGGGTCGGTCTTCTTCCGCTTGTGCTTCCTTTCCGTGGAAGCAGCCGCATCGTACGGAGTCTCCTCCGTCTCCATCTGCCGTTGGAAAAAAAAAAAAAAAAAAAGAAAAAAAACAGTAGCAAAACTCGGAGAAATCGCTTTTTTATCACGAGAGCGCAACCCGCTAGCGTAGCGGTAGCATAATTTCCAGGTTTTTTCTTTTTTCGTAGTCGACCGATTACGCACCCGTTACGAGCGGGGCGGGGCTTGGTAGGGTAAGGAATTTGCACAAAACCAGCTGTCAGCGGGGTATTTCTGAACAGGAGCACAGCACGCCGCAGAGTCATCCAACCAAGTAACCGACTATGGCTCGCACCAAGCAAACCGCCCGGAAGTCAACCGGTGGAAAGGCCCCCGCAAGCAGCTGGCAACCAAAGCAGCTCGCAAGAGTGCCCCGGCCACCGGTGGGGTCAAAAGCCACACCGTTTCCGGCCGGGCACTGTCGCCCTGCGTGAAATCCGTCGCTACCAGAAGTCCACCGAGCTGCTACTCCGCAAGCTTCCCTTTCAGCGTTTGGTCCGCGAAATCGCCCAGGACTTTAAACCGACCTGCGCTTCCAGAGCTCGGCCGTAATGGCTCTGCAGGAAGCTTGCGAGGCATATCTGGTCGGTTTATTCGAAGACACCAACCTGTGCGCCATCCACGCGAAACGTGTCACCATTATGCCCAAGGACATCCAGCTTGCTCGTCGGATCCGTGGCGAGCGGTGAACGCAGCGCAGTGCAGCAGACGACAACACAAAAGGCCCTTTTCAGGGCCACTAGAGCGCATGACGAAAGAGATTGCTTGGGCCGACGACTGGGAATGAATCGCCTGCTTTGAGGGTGCTTACAGCAGGGTGACCAGACCACTCTAGTCGACAAAATAAATTCCCGGTAGGCTTTTCGATAGTTCTAACTGCTGTTTAGTCGGAAAGGTTTTGAGATATTGATTGCACCCCAGAAGCTATGTGGGAGGAAAATAATGAAAAGTGCACATATCGACGGTTTCGTGCAATACTGGCACAACTCGCAAAGCACAGAAAACGGTATGAAGTAACACTTGACAAAGACTCAGGTCGATATTCACAATGCATCAACATTTGTCGATTTTCGAAAAAATTGTATACCTCTAATTTATTGTTTTTTTTTTTTAGTTTTTCAATTGAAACATATAAGAGTAATCCTGATGAACCAAGACATGCAAAAATATCCATGGAAGTCGAAATATGAAAGATTTTAACGTTGTTTCTGAACATTTTCAGATCTCGAGTTGTGCCTGTATTGCACGAAACCGTTGATACAGGGAAAACATATTTAAAAGATTACAAAATGTTTCAGTGATGAGCCATTTAAAACAAAATTACCTAAATAATGTGCATATGTCTAATTTGTTTGTTCCTTCTAACGATCTAACAGTATAGACTTCATAAAAGTTCCTGAAAATATGGAAGCATTCTTCTGGATTCTTCGCAATTTTACCAGAATATTTATTGTAAAAGCAGTAAGGATTGTTGATAAAATTAAAGAAAATTATTTACAGCTCGTAAGACTTTTTTGAACAAACACTTGAAAATAAGCGGGAATTTGAGAAAAAGCGATAAAACTTTATTAAATATCGATTGAAGACCTAGCATCACTATAAGTCATTATCAAAATCCAAAGAGGCTAAATATTGGTGAAAACTTACTACCTAGGAAACTACCTAATTGAAGGAATTATGATAAAATTATATTACCAAAAATTTAATCAAATCAATATTTACTTCATCAAAGCATTGCATCGTTTCGGGACTGATTTGCAATTTGATTCTGTAGACTGACTGGCTGACTGGCTAACTGACTGACTGACTGACTGACTGACTGACTGACTGACTGACTGGCTGGCTGGCTGACTGACTGATAGTTAGTAGTAGAGTCCTGGGCTGGACTGGACCGGGAAAACGCAGTTAGGCGAAAAGGAGAAGTCCACACACCATGGGGGACTCCTCCTAGTCGACCGCCTACCTAGTAGTAGTAGTAGTAGTAGTAGTAGTAGTAGTAGTAGTAGTAGTAGTAGTAGTAGTAGTAGTAGTAGTAGTAGTAGTAGTAGTAGTAGTAGTAGTAGTGGTAGCAGTAGTAACGTTTTACCGTTTACAACCGTTACACAACAACAACACACAACACAATGCATTTACACACTAACCCAGCACACGTGCATTGTAGTTGCCAAACTACCACACGGATGTGTACTGGAGTGTCGGACTCGACCGTACCGGTAATACCGACGACTAAACTCCCTTGGGCTCCGCCATCGTTTCCCCCAGGAACTACCTCCCAGTACTACTTCTGGGGGGTGGCAGTACTAAACGTACTCGCTCATTCTCGCTCACACTGACTTGGGTGCTCACTCTATTGCACCCTCAAACACACCGTACATACTCTGCTGCACCTCTGTCATGCCGTGTGGGTCTGACTTGTGTGCCCACCCTTCTCATGCCATGTGGGGCTGACTTGTATGCCCGCCTCTCTCATACCGTGTGAGTCTGACTTGTATGCTCACCCAAACACTTGATTCACGCTCATGCACTCCATGCTTGCTCCATGATTCGAGGTAGAACGCAATGCCATGCTGCTCATTAGTGGTATGGATACAACCCCGGACAACCTCGTCGAGAGGATGTGCCGGGAGGAAGCTATATGGAATGCGGTGAACACAGCATCTCAACAGATTATGTCGAAACTGCAGCGGTGGTGGCGTCTTGAACAAAACCAACGAGTGCAGTAAGGGCACCTGTGATGCAGTGAACACTTTGCTCACCCTGAGGTTACTATCATAGCTTGCGATCGACGGGTGGTGAGGTAGCCACCCTTGAAGTCGATGTTGTGTCGGCAGTGTTGTCAAATGTCATTTGCATTCGTTTGTATAATTTTCCCAGAACTTGTTTCAGAAGGTAGCTATCAATTCATGTTGTATGACGAACTTATAGCGGTTAAATGGGCCTACAACTTTGTCTAACGAGACTTTGCTGTAAATATGTAATCTGGTGGGAGGCAAAATGTCATTCAAATGACATTATGCCAAATGACACGTGACATTTTGGAGAGTTTTCACTCTCCAGCCTTTGATGTTATACTTAGAGCAATGTACCCTTGGACAAAAATATAACCCTACTCAAGCGTTATGAGTACATTCAAAATTATGGAATAAATTTTGCTTCTAAAGAAAGTTATGAGCAAATTAGTCAAATGACATGCAGATGACATTTTACAAGCCTGGTTGTGTGTATTGACGTCAAGTGCGTTAGCATAGGCGTGAGCGTTCTCAATAGTCCCCCCATGATTTATTTATTTATTAACATACTAAGACCGGAGTGGCCTGTGCTGCACATAAAAGTCTTCTCCATTCAGCTCGGTCCATGGCTGCACTTCGCCAACCACGCAGTCTGCGGAGGGTCCGCAAATCGTCCTCCACCTGATCGATCCACCTTGCCCGCTGTGCACCTCGCCTTCCTGTTCCTGTCGGATCATTGTCGAGAACCATTTTCACCGGATTACTGTCCGACATTCTGGCTACGTGCCCGGCCCACCGCAGTCTTCCGATTTTCGCGGTGTGAACGATGAATGGTTCTCCCAACAGCTGATGCAACTCGTGGTTCATTCGCCTCCTCCACGTACCGTCCGCCATCTGCACCCCCACCATAGATGGTACGCAGCACTTTCCTTTCTAAAACCCCTTGTGCGCGTTGGTCCTCCACGAGCATCGTCCAGGTCTCGTGCCCGTAGAGAACTACCGGTCTTATAAGCGTTTTGTAGATAGTCAGTTTGGTACGGCGGCGAGCCCAAGTACACGAATTCTTCAACCACCTCGATTTCGTCACCACCGATAGAAACTCGTGGTGGGTGGCTTACATTGACCTCTCTTGAGCCTCTTCCTATCATGTACTTCGTCTTCGACGTGTTGATGACTAGTCCAATTCGATTAGCTTCGCTTTTCAGTCTGATGTAGGCTCCTCCATCCTCTCAAAGTTACGTGCCATCATATCAAGGTCGTCGGCGAAACCAAATAACTGGACGGACATCGTGAAAATCGTACCACTCGTGTCAATCCCTGCCTTTCGTATTACTCCCTCCAAAGCGATGTTGAATAGCAGACACGAAAGACCATCACCTTGTTGTAACCCTCTACGCGTTTCGAAGGGACTCGAGAATGCCCCTGAAACTCGAACTACGCACATCACCCGATCCATCGTTGCCTTGATCAACCGTATCAGTTTATCCGGAAATCCGTTTTCGTGCATTAGCTGCCATAGCTGGTCCCGATCGATTGTATCATATGCGGCTTTGAAGTCGATAAATAGATGATGTGTGGGCACGTTGTATTCGCGGCATTTCTGCAATACCTGACGTATGGCGAACACCTGGTCTGTGGTAGAGCGTTCACCCATAAATCCTGCCTGGTACTGCCCCACGAACTCTCTTGCAATTGGTGTTAGTCGGCGGCATAAAATTTGGGAGAGTACCTTGTAGGCGGCGTTCAGCAATGTGATTGCGCGGTAGTTGCTACAATCTCACAGTAGTAGTAGTAGTAGTAGTAGTAAAATTCTTCTTTATTTACACAATTTTTGTTCTACAATTATTTTTAACATGTACAGTGATCGGCCGGCTTGGCCCTCCAACTTCAATTTTAATTATTATTATTATTATTATTTTTATGTTTCTACTTAATTTTTAAAATATAATGTATCATGACGGCCTTCAGCAGGCGCTAGTGTGTTTTTTAAAATTTGATAACCTAACTACTATGTACACTAATATTTACAATAAAAATTTGATAACCTAGATTGGAACTAGCGCCCTAAGCGCTTGTTGGTCCGAGTGCAAGCAACGGACCCTAAACTTTTCTTTACACTCACCAAAGCGTTCATGTAAGGTTTTTATTCCGGCCAGACGGTGGACCTCGGATGTTCTTGTCCTGGGGGTGTTGAGGATCATCCTCAGGAATTTGTTTTGGACCCGTTGAAGTTTGAGGTGGTGGGTTTTAGCGCAGTTTCCCAGACCGGCATGCCGTATTCGATCACAGGGGATGATTTGCTTATTTTTCAGGGACAATGACGACCGGCGGTTGATCAAAGGGTACAGTAGTTTCAACAAGACGTTACACTTTGTCACCGTTTTGTCAACCTGCTGCCTGAAAATAAGCTTGCTGTCGAGGGTCAAGTTACAGTAGTCGGCCTCATTGGCCCATTCCACAGTCGTGCCATTGAGGATGATTTTACAGTCCCCAGGCGGAACAAGTTTAGGGATTTGGAGTGGGGAAAATGATGACCTGGGTCTTCGCCGCGTTGATACAGATCTTCCAGCTGGTGAGGTACTCTGTCAGGGCATCCAGGCCTCGTTGGAGTTTTGCCACTAGCGCTCTGATCACTCTACCGTTGTAGACGATGGATGTGTCATCTGCGAACAGAGACAGAATGCCGCCTTCTGGAGGTTCTGGCATGTCGGAGGTGAACAGATTGAAAAGCAGGGGCCTGAGGATACTGCCCTGGAGACGCCTGCCACGATGTTGTGCGCATTGGAACTCGCTCCGCTGATAGAGACCCGAAATGTCCTTGCTGACAGGTAATTGTTGATGATTTTCAGCAGGTAGCTAGGAAGATTGTAGCGTTGTAGTTTGTACACCAGGCCATCATGCCATACATTGTCAAATGCCTTGGACATCGAGTAAGGCCATGGCGGATGTTTTCGAGACAAATTTGTTCCGTCTGAGGACGTTGGTAACTCGGGTCAGTTGGTGTACAGTTGACCGACCGCGTCGGAAACCAAACTGTTCCTCGAGCAAGATGTTGAGATTTTCGGCAGACTCAAGTAACCGGTGATGAATAGCTTTTTCGAATAGCTTGGATAATCCTGAGAGAAGGCTGATGAGACGATAACTTTTTGGGGCGGAAGGATCCTTCCCAGACTTCCGGATGGGGATGACTTTCGCTGACTTCCAGAACGATGGGAAGTAGTTGCGCCGGAGACACTGAATAAAGATCAGTGAGAGATGCTCAAAAAACGGAGCACTCTTGTGTTTGAGCTCGAGATTCAGGATGCTGTCGAAGCCTGGGGCCTTTATGTTCTTCGATGATTTGATATAGGTCGTCAATTCGCCAGCTGAGATCTCCAACTCCTCCGAGAAGTCGTTGGGAATCAAATGGATGTTGTTTGCATGCTCGTTGACGGCTGCTTCGTGAGGACTGGTGATGTTCTGCCCAAGATTGTGTGAGCTGACGAAGTGACGACCTATTTCAGCGACCTTCTCTGCAGGAGTTATCAAGCGATCCTTCGAGCCATTATTGTCTAGTGGGATCAAAGGTGGAATGGGCCGAGGCTTGGATTTTAGAATTTTGGTCATTTTCCAGAACGGCTTAGCATAATCTGGGAGAGTGCGGATCTTATTCGAGAAGTCGTTATTTTTGAGGTCCACCATTCTGGCCTTGATATTTTTGTGATTCGATTGCAGCGTGTTTTAAGCTCAGGCAGTCCAGTACGCTGAAACTGCCTGCGAGTGACATTCCGCAATCGAATCAAATCTTTGGTGAGTGTATCGATGTTTAAGGAGTTGCTTACCTGCCGAGCCGTCGGTACGTGTTGCCTTTCGGGCCGCCGTGATCGCCTCCTCGATAGCGCACAGCTGGCGGTCGATACTTTCCGGCGTCTCCGGACGCACCTTGTAGTCAACGGTGTTATCGACGCACTGCTGGAAACGCTGCCAGTTCACTCGGTGGTAGTTCCGCCGTAACTGCTGGTGCCGATTGACCGAGGAGCCCAGTTCCGCCACCACCGGATAGTGATCCGAACTGAGCTCCTGGTATACAACCGGCTGCGAGACGTGGTCACCAGGTTTGTTACGTAGAGGTCGAGCGTTGCGTGGGCACCGGACCGACTCAGCCGAGTGGGGAATCCGCTCAGGATCGTAGTGGCCTTCCTCCATGTCGTTGCTCCAGATGGTGCTGTTTCGATTGCCGCGACTGTTGCCCCAGGCTTGATGTTTGGCATTCAAGTCGCCGGCAATGATATACTGGCCTTGCCTCCGCGTCAGCTTTCTGACGATGTCCCTCCGAAGGGCAGCTGATGATCCATCGCCGGCTTTGGCTTGCGTTGACAGTACGCCGCGATGAGCGCGATTGTGCTGACCGAAGTGGTGATTTCGACACCGATGGCCCTGATGACACTGGAGCTGGAAGCTTGGAAGCAGACGACAGTTGATGTTGTAGCGAAGAGCGATGGCCACACCACCTCCCCTGGTCGGCCGGTCGAGTCGCACGATGCGGAAGTCCGATGTTGATGTTCACCTCCGGTTTTTGAACGCCACGTCTATTTCCTTCTCCTCAAGGAAATCCTTCAGCTCGATTGTTTTGCTCTTTAGCGAGCAGCGTTCCAGTTGACCAGGCCCACCCTAGCAGCCATTTTCAATGATGAACATGCCAAGTGTGAATACCTGGTCGAATCGGGTTTTGCAGCCGCGCAGTCGAGTGGCGAGCTGCGCGAAGATCGGCATCAGTTGCTCCGCAGTTTACATCGGGGCAGACTCTTCCGGTGGGACGGCTTTGTTCTCCGACGGGGAGCCGGGATGGCTGGAAAGTTCACCTCGTTGATTACAGGAACACGGTTCTTCTTCGGAATGGTCCTGGTGGAAGCCTTCTTCCGGATTTCCAGGAACTCGGCTCGCTTTGGGCAGCCCTTTGTGGTGGCCCGATGTTTGTCGCCACAGTTGGCGCACTTGGGATCGGCCACCCATTTTGTCGCACTTCGTCGTCGGATGGGGTTCGCCACACTTGTTGCAGCGCGGCTTCATGCGGCAGTTCCTGGTGCCGTGCCCGAAATTGAAGCAGTTGGTGCATTGCGTGACATCGCGGTGCACTGGCCGATATCGCTCCCAGTCAACGGCGGTGTAATTTATAACGCCAACCAGCTTCAGGCCCTTCCAGGTAGTGGAGCCGTGCTCCAGATGGATCAGGTAAAGCTGGTCGCGATATTTCCTCGCCTTGTCGTGACGAGCGATCTTGTGGACGGCTACTGGCTTCAGTCCGCAACTTTCAAGCTCTGCCTCGAGCTCTTCCTCCTTCATGTCGTGAAGTCCTCGCAGCAAAGCCTTGAGCGGCTTCGTGCCGGGGGTGGTTCTGAGTGTAGTATCATACTTGTGGACCTCGAGGAGCTCCACGACGGATTGATGATGGTCCCTGCTGGCCGGCATCACTTTCACGCCCTCGCTGCAGAGCCGAAAAGTACATTTCAGCCCCTTAGCGATCAGCTGGCGAATTTTTGGGCGTAAATCCGGCGGATCGGCAGCTGCGATTGCTGCTTATTCCTATTTTTCGGCGGATTGCCGGCGTCCTCAGGCGGCAACGGCGAGAACACCTTGCTCTGCAATAGCTGCTTGGAGGGGTTACCCGCGCCTCCAAGAGCAGTGCGCTTAGGCACTTTTCCAGCGACCGAATCGGCCACCGGAGTCTCCCTGACGGGTCCGGGAGAAAAGAACGCCAACGCGACAAGCGAAAACGTAAACAGCGAAAGAACGAGAAAAAAACACTTCGAAAAATGCGCGAGCAAAAACACGTCCGTACGTGTTGTTGTCTCGAACTGGGGATTGCTACAATCCAGCTTATCGCCCTTTTGTAGATGGGACACACGACACCTTCCATCCACTCCTGCGGCAGAACTCATCCTCCCAAACCTTGGTTATCACCCAGTGCAGCGCTCTAGCCAGTGCCTCACCACCGTGTTTGAACAGCTCTCCTGGTAGTTGGTCAACTCCAAGGGCTTTGTTGTTTTTCAGCTGGCCGATCTCCATCTGGATGTCCTGGAGATTCTGAGCCGGGAGTCGTATGTCCTGCACGCGTTCTCCAAGGTTCATTACCATACCGTTACCGTTGTCGACCGCATTGCCATTCAGGTGCTTTTCGTAGAACTGCCGCCACCTTTGGATCAATCACCTCACGCTCGTTTGTAAGAAGGTTCCCGTTTATGTCCTTACGCATATCGGACGGTGGCACGTGGCCCTTATGTGAACGGTTCATCTTCTCATAGAACTTTCGTGCGTTATTAGCGCGGTACAGTTCCTCCGTCTCTCCACGGTCTCGATCTTCCTGCTGGCGCTTTTTCCTCCGGAAAATCGAGTTTTGTCTGTTCCGCTTTCCGTTTTTAAAGGCGGCTGTCAGGGCTGTTTTTGTCCCACCTAACACCAGGACTTGGGCTTGTGCGCTTTGAGCGGCACACGGTGAAGTTTGGCGGAGCCTACTTGCGGATGCATGCAGCTTTTTATAGAGGTTTAACAGGGCCCACTGTCAAACCCCACCACATCCTAGGCAGGCGCCACAACTCGCCATGATGTATTGCTTAATTGCGGGCCAGGGGTACGGACTGGCGAAAGGGTTTTGGTTTTAGTGGGTCGGGTAAAAGTTACATGACAAACCCATCCCCACACTACCTGAGTTGCCTTCTCAGGTGTCTTTTTTTTTTTTTTTTTTACAAGGAGAATGCATTTACACACTAACCCAGTACACGTGCATTGTAGTTGCCAAACTACCACACGGAAGTGTACTGGAGTGTCGGACTCTGACCCTACCGGTAATACCGACTAAAACTCCCTTGGGCTCCACTCATCGTTTCCCAGGAACTACCTCGCAGTACTACTTCTGGGGGACGGCAGTACTAAGCGTACTCACTCATTATCGCTCACACAGGCACTCGTCCCACGCGAGACTGACTTGGGTGCTCGCACCCCATTCACTCCATTTGGAGTCTTACTTGGATGCTCTCCTGACGCTCCGCTGCCATGCCTCGAGGTGTCAATAGCGGTAACTGCCTGGGCTTCACAGATATTGCGCTACGACACTCTGCCTCAGCACGAGCAGATCAATCACAAAACTGCCGAAGCAGACCATACGCTACCCTGCCGAAGCAGGGACACTCCCCATGCACCACATGTGCACAACTGTAGGTGTGTGGGTACAACCCACTGCTACCCTGCCGCCGAAGCAGCTTCTCCAAAGACCATTCGCTCCATGTGACCCTTTTTCGGGTGCTCACTCTAACACTCCACTGCAATGCCTCGAGGGATACCTCGACTCCTGCCTCAGCATGTGCAGTCCATACCAGACTTCTGCTGCGCTTTGAGGTGACAATAGCGGCGGAGACACGCCATGACACTCCTGCCTCAGCACAACCAGATCACTCACTCCCTGCCGAAGCAGCTCACGCGCCACCCTACCGAAGTAGGTACACCCACAACTTATTCTAACACTCCACTGCCATGCCCTCGAGGTGTCGATAGCGGTATGTGGGGACTAATCAACGATACTACGCTACGACACTCTTACCTTAGCATGTGCAGTCCATACTCAGACTTCTGCTGCGCTTCGAGGTGGCCATAGCGGCGGCGACTCGCTATGACACTCCTGCCTCAGCACAACAGATCACTCACTCCCTGCCGAAGCAGCTTCACGCACTACCCTACCGAAGTAGGGACACCCACATGCCAGTTGGCACTCCCTCCCTGGGCTTGTGCTTTTGAAGCGGCACACAGTCGCTTTGATAGAGTCCGCTTACGGGCACTTGTGGAGTTTTTTTTGGGAGGATTTTAGCAGAGCCCACTGCTAAATCCCACCACGCCCTAGGCAGTTCTCCCTGACTCGCAGACAGCTGGGGAGGGGTCGTCAAGCCCTTGGACATCATGCTGTTCCTGCTGTCCCTGCTGCCCCTTCTCAGGTGTGTCTGGTAAAACGTAACAGCCCTGCAAATGATTGCGCCTCCTGTAAATGAAGATAGTCACAAAACATATAACAAAGTCCCGGATGCGTTCGCACTTCCTTTCCTTCTGGGAAATTGGCTACTGGTCGTCCTGAAAAGGACGGTTTCTTTTCGGGTAGTTGGGTTGTTGGGTTTGGGCTGTTGTGTTCAGGTGGTGGCGGCCGACTTCTTCTCGGTCCTCTTCGGCAGCAGAACCGCCTGTATGTTGGGCAAGACGCCACCTTGGCGATAGTTACGCCAGCAAGCAGCTTGTTCAACTCCTCATCGTTACGGATAGCCCGCTGCAGATGGCGGGGGATGATGCGAGCTTTTTTGTTATCGCGAGCGGCCTTTCCTGCCAGCGCGGGCACTTCCGCTGCCAGGTACTCCATCACGGCGGCCAGATAGACCGGGGCACCGGCACCCACACGTTCGGCGTAGTGACCCTTCCGGAGCAGACGGTGGATGCGACCAACCGGGAACTGCAACCCAGCGCGTACGGAGCGGGATTTCGGCTTTCCCCGGACTTTGCCTCCCTTGCCACGGCCAGACATCGTTTTGGCTGGTTGGTTGTTTGGTTGGTTGCGCCTGATTTGATGATCGCCGCGCTCAGTTGGTGGCTGGATGACTGACTGGATGAGAGAGATGCCGGAAAAGATGCCTTGGCACTGGTTTTGCGCAACAGCACTGGCATCGAGCGAACGAAAGGCGGTGCCAGCAAGCGGTCACCAATGGTACTGAGCACCGAAGGGCGGTCCTCGGTCTGCATTGCGCTGATACTGGCAAGCCGATGGCAGTTCGAAAGAACGAACGACGCACCGAAGTACCACCCAAGCATGGCACCGAAAACCGGCGGCGGCGGCGGCGGCGGAAAGGCAGCGAAAAAGGCGGCAACGGCTGCAACGGGCAGCGGCAGCGGGAGCGGGACCAAGGCTCAGAAAACATCGTCAAGGGCGACAAACAACCGAAGCAGAAATCACGGAGGAAAGAAAGCTATGCCATCTACATTGACAAGATGTTGAAGCAGGTCCACCTGGGCATTGGCGACATGTCGAAGGCGATGACCATCATGAACAGCTTCGTAAACGACATCTTCGAGCGTATCGACGCTGAGGCCTCCCGTTTGGCGCAATACAACAAAGGCTCAACGATTATCAGCTCTGCGAGATTCAGGCCGCAGTCTGCCTCCTGCTGCCAAGTGAGCTGGCCAAGCACACCATCTCGGAGGGCACCAAAGCCGTCACCAAGTACACCAGCCCCAAGTGAACAAGCGAGGTTTTCGGAGACGTACCCCCACAGATACCAAAACGGCCCTTTTCAGGGCCCCAGCGGCACTCACAGAGGAGAGAGAGAGAGAGAGAGAGAACGATGTTTTGACATTGTGACGTTTCCTTTCCGACCTACTGGCCCCTATCTGGTTCTCTGTTGAATATTGTTTTCGCTATTCTTTCTTCCGACATTCACACTAAGTGACCAGCCCACTGAAGTCTGCCGTAGTATTTTTGTAGTGTTTTATACGATTCACAGTATTTTCTTCTTTGTATACTTGCTACAGCTCACGATTCGGCGCCAAGGCAAGTCAAGTTTTTTTCGTTTTTTTTTTTTTGTGCGCACCACTTTTCGCTCGAAAACCCCGAAAGCTCTCCGGTCCGCCGCTTTTAACGTCCATGCTTCATGTCCAGAAAAGGGCCGGGCCACTGGTAGAATCAAAGTTTTACATAGAGCAAATTTCGTTTCCGTCTGCATGTTGCAGGACCTAAGCTGGTTACGTAGAAGGCCCTATACGCAGCAGCCTTTCATTAAGGCACATGTCACAAGCGTGCCAAGGTAAAACAAATGCTTCAACTACTTCTAACACATCCCCATCAAGCACAACCCTCTGCACCAACACCACTAGGTCTTTTCTATTCTCTACCTCCCACCATGTACGTTGTCTTGGTAGCGTTAATGGCTGCTTCATCCTCGCCGTTTCCTCTTCAGTGGGACAACAGCCTCCATATCGTCCGCAAAGCCCAGGAACATATGCGGCTGTGTGGATGATAGTGCCGTTCCTCTGCGCCCTCGAGTGCAACGTTGAACAATAAATTCGGAAAGAGCTTCAGTCCGCCTAAAGTCACAAAAACAAGGTTGACACTTAACTTTTTGTTTTTTTTTTTTAATCCTAAATTGGGTCCTAAAATGAAGAACCGATATTCGATTTTATTTCAGGAACGATGAAGTTAATCATCCTGAACGCGTCAGTTTTTATTTTGACTCAAAAATTGAAAGGAACATTGTTTAATTTGAAAATAGCTGAAAAATGCTTCCTCGACATTTTCGGTCCTGTTTGACGTAAGGATTCAAACGCACTAGCAAAACACCGCAGGGCACTTTGACTCAACCTTTGACAGTTAATATATGGGCCTGACGTTTTGGGCTGATGGTTGATTCGTTCTGAAATGTTGCACAGGCCAATATTTCAAAATATATTAAACATAAAAATAATATTTTAACTGATTTAGACTTTTACCAGATTTTTATAACATCGGTTCAAGTATTCTTGACCGATGCACTATCGTTTGCAACCATAAACGAGGTAAGGCTTTAGGACCCAATTAAATTTCCGTTTATGTATCGTATTTTGTGTTTTACATCGGTGTACAATTATGAAGTAGTTGGCCTTTAGGTCCTTCAGCTTTGATTTTTAATTACTATTTGTACAATGTCTGTTTTGTTTTTTTAAATCTATTTTACATTATAGCCTTATAGAGGCATTAGTTATTTTTTTCTATTTGATAACCTAGCTACCTATTTACACTAATATTTACATAATAATTTGATAACCTAATTGACCTAAAGCGCCCTAATCGCTTCTTGGTCCGAGAAGGCGCAACGAACCCTGAACCTATCCTTGCACTCACCAAAGCGCTCATGTAATGTTTTAATCCATACGGTGGACCTCAGATGTTCTTGTCCTGGGAGGGTGTTAAGGATCATCCCAGGAATTTGTTTTGGACCCGTTGTAATTTGAGATGGTGGGTTTTAGCGCAGCTCTCCCAGACCGGCATGCCGTATTCGATCACGACGACCGACGATTGATCAAAGGATACAGTAGTTTCCAACAAGACGTTACACTCTTCGTCACCGTTGCTGTTGCCTGAAAATAAGCTTGCTGTCGAGGGTCAAGCCACGGTAGTCGGCCTCGTTGGCCCATTCCACAGTCGCCTTTGAGGATGATTTTACAGTCCCCAGGCGGAGCATGTTTTGGAGATTTTGAGTGGGGAAAACGATGACCTGACGAACTTGTTCCGTCTGAGGACGTTGGTAACTCGAGTCAGTTGGTGCACGGTTGACTGACCGCGTCGGAAATCAAACTGTTCCTCGAGCAAGATGTTGAGATTTTCGGCAAACTCAAGTAACTGGTGATGAAAAGCTCTTTCGAATAGCTTGGATAATCCTGAGAGAAGCGCTGAAGATGGAAGTAGCTAAGCCGGAGAACGGCTTTAGAACCAGGAACGGCTTTAGCACAGTCTGGGTGAGCGCGCGGATCCTTATTCGAGAAATCGTTACTTCTGGAGGTCCACCATTCTGGCCTGGATAATTTCTGTGAGCTTCGATTGCAGCGTGTTTTAAAGCTCAGTGCAGTCCAGTGCACGCTGAAACTGCCTGCGAGTGATTACTTCCGCAATCGAATCAAATCTTTAGTGAGTGTATCATCGATGGTCAGGGTGTTGCTTACCTGTCGAGCCGCCGGGACGAAGTTGTTCCCGGGCCATCGATTTGCCTTCTTCGATGGCGCACAGCTGGCGGTCGATACTTTCCGGCGTCTCCGGACGGCACCTCACGTAATCCGATGGAGGTTGTCGACGCACCGCTGAAACCCGCTGCCAGTTCACTCGGTGATAGTTCCTCCTGGAGAGTGGAGAGAGACGGTTGATCCGAAGAGTGGATTTCGCCACCACCGGATAGTGACTCAGAGCTCAGTTCCTGATAGACGACCGGCTGCGATATTGGTCATCCATGTTCGTGACAGCCAGTGATCGAGCGTCGAATGTACCCTGGATCTGCTGAAACGAACGGGTGGGTGAGTCCGGGTTCAGGATGGTGTAATGGCCTTCTTCTAGATCGCTACTCCAGATCATGCCGTTCCGATTGCAGATCACCGGCGATGATGTACTGCCCTTGGCGCCGCGTTAGTTTGACGATGTCTCTGCGGAGGGCGGCCGATGTCCCATCGATCTCCTTGGCTTGCGTTGGGCGGTATGCCACGATGAGGGTGATGACTGGTGAAGACCTGGTCGAAGCGTGTTTTGACCCGCGTAGTCGCGATGCCAGTTGTGAAAATTGAAACTAGCTGCTCTGATGTGTAGAACGGTGGATCACGTTCAGCCAGAAGGGCGTCTGTCCGTCTCGTCCTTGTCCTGTCGACGGAATCCATTGGGAGTCGCGGATGGAACCGATCCAGCGGCAGCAGTAAGCCGTGTGTGGCTGCAGCGGCGGAAGAACCGGGATCGGTCGACGGGAGGCGTAATGGCCGGAAAATTCCTCTCATTCAGCGCCGGGGTGGAACTGCTCGACGCATAGGCTGATTTTGGTGGAAGTCCTCTTCCGGATCTCCACGAACTCGGCGCACTGGGACAGTCCTTCGTAGTGGCCGATGTTTTCGCCGCAGTTGGCGCACTTTGGATCGGCCGCCTCCATCTTGTCGCACTCATCCGTCGGGTGCAGTTCGCCACACTTGTTGCAGCGTTGAGCATTTGGTGCACTGTGTCACGTCACGGTGCACGAGCCGGTATCGCTCCCAGCCGACGACGGTGTAGTTAATTACTCCGACCAGCTTCAGATCCTTGAAGGTGATGGAGCCATGCTCCAGATGGACCAGGTAAAGCTGGTCTCGGTATTTTCTCGCCCTGTCGTGGCGAGCGATTTTGTAGGACGTGGACGCACGGAGCTTCACCTTCATATCGTAGCCCCGCAGCAAAGCCTTGAGCGGTCATTCCGGGGAGGTCATGAGCGTAGTACTCATACTTGTGGACCTGTAGGAACTCCACGAACACGGTAACACGGAACTCCGTAACACGGTAGATCACTTTGACGTAGTGTTGCGGTGTAAGATCTACCAAACAGAGCCCTAGCCTAGGGCAATAAGTTGGTAATTAGATTCATCGTATTTAGTCCTCGCTACCAACAGCAGTCTAGAAAAAACATATTAATGTTACCTTGCAGACAGTTGAAAGACTGAATTCCTCTTGTTTGAGGCTAAATTGTATGCAGTGGAAACAACTTTTCAAGCAATTAGTTAAAACCCTGGTACCCGGTCCTAGGCGAACTGACTGCTGGAAAAATCGAGTTAGGGTTTAAATACGTACTAACTCTGCTTTAACTGGTGAACAATGGTAGAGAGGAACACACGGAAGTTCTCATTACTGAACAAATTCTCTTGCTTGAAATGGTCTTGTAGACAGAGCTAAATCCCAGGTTTTCATTGTTTCACTGGTGATATTCTAGAAGCAAGACAAGGATGTGGCTAGGGCTCGATGCATGGCCAAAACAGTATTACTGTTCTGTTTCTCAAGACAGGATTGATTTCATATTGATAAGGGCGCGCCTTCAATGGGATTTTGCTCTCTATGAAGGGTCTACATGGGACCTTGTCATGGTGGTCTTAGAAAAAAAACAACAACTTATCGAAACCGATACTGCATTGCTTCTCAATAGCGCGATAATTCGACATGCACTTAAACACTAAGGATACGGGTAACGCTACAATAGATCTAATAATTGGTCGCAGTGGCACACCCGAACAGGAAAAAAAAAAACACGATAGACTTGTGGTGATCTTGATTAGCAGCAGGCATCACCTTGACTCCCTCGCTGCAAAGCCGGAACGTGCACTCGAGGCCCTTCACAAACACGGGCGGGCACTTCTCCTTCCGCTCCGGTTGCACCTGCGGCAGCTGCGATTGCTGCTTATTCCTCTTTTTCAACGGATTGCGGCGCCATCAAGCGGCAACGTTGCTCTGCAAAGCTGCTTGGAGGGTTACCCGCGCCTCCAAGAGCAGTGCGACCGAATCGCCACCGAGTCTCCCGGACGGGTCGGGAGCACATAACGCCAACGCGACGAAGCGAAAACGAACGAAAGCGAACGAACGAGAAAACACGAAAGAAAACACGTCCGTACGTGCTGCTGTCTCGAACTATAGTCGACAAGAATGACACTGTCCGCAATGCCGCGCCATTGGCAGTTGCGTAAAACCTCCATATCGTTTCTATCCATGCTCTCCTGCGCATCACCTATCACACACTCTCTCGTGTTGCCTTTTTCTCTGCGGTGGATTCGTTTCTCTTCAGACCCTTGCTACCATTTCGTTGGCGTCGCTGTGCAGTGCCTAACGCTTCCTGCGCTGTTGTACTCACAGCTTCGTGGATATTTTCCCACAATCTGTCCCCGTCCAGCTTCTGGTGGTACTGTTCGGACAACTCCTTCAACTGACAAGCGATGGACAAGATATTGAAACGCATCGTGCTGTTGGTTCGTGAATTCGTGACGCTGGAAAGTTGCGCCCGAGTTTCTACAAGGATCTCTGACTATTGCGTATATTCGTGTAAATAAGTAGTTAGGTTTTCAAATTTCAAAATTAATCCATGCCTCCTCGAAGGCGCCATCAAACTAGCTTCATTTTCGAATTACTCCTTTTATTTCCGAGTTAATACTAAAGCTGAGGGCCGTATTTCGATTTTGTCATTCCGTATTTCGTATACAATAATTTTATTCCATTTTTCGTTATTAACATATTTTTACATAATGCCTCGAGGTGTGTGTGTGTGTGTGTGTGTGTGTGTGTGTGTGTGTGTGTGTGTGTGTGTGTGTTTGTGTGAAACTCTGAAATGTCGATAAATGAGCCGGATTTCTTATGCGTCGGGTTTGGAATTTCATCGCACTGCGCGGAGAATCGATTTGGATGGGACCATTTCGAACAACAAACCGGACGGAGTCCGCTGGGCGGCGAGTGTACCGACAGAGCTTGACCACTGGTTGACCAAACCGATCGGAAGCCTCTCGTAACCGGCGAATGGGTCGATTTCAATTTGCTGGAACGGTCCGAAATGGCCAGAGCCATTCACGGATTCGTGATTGCCCATCCCTAACACAGACATCATAAATGCGCACCACCTTCGAAAATGTGTTGCCAGCACTCATTCTGCTGATTTCGATCGACCACGTACGACTACCCGCCGCATCCAGTAGCAAGATGTCTGAAGTTGCCGCTGTCACACGACGACGCAATCGCATCCAACGTTGCTTCACCACGCGCGTACGAAGAAAAAGTCGGGAGAAGCTAAACCGAAGCCGAACTACCACGGACCCATCCACCGATGTCGGAAATGGTGACCACTGCCATCGAAACGTTGAAAGGTGGACGCCACGATCGTCCCTGCAGGCCATCAAGAAGTATAGTCAAATACAAGTGCGATGTCGTCATGGCTCCATTCTCCGGAAGGCTCTCCGGGCGGGCGAGAAGGCACCTTTGTCCAAATCAAGGAACGGGTGCTTCCGGATCGTTCAAGCTGGTGAAGGCAACGGCGGTGCGGACGCTGCAGTCACACCAGCCGGAAAGAAAAGTCAAGATGACACCACCAAGAAGACGGCAGCGAAACAGAGGAAGAAGAAGAAGTGGCAGTGCCCAAGAAAAGCGCCACCGCCGCGAGTGGACGCGTGGGAAAGGCTGCTACCGTCACAGAAGGCCACCAAACACGCGAAAACCAGATCGCCGCCACAAAAGCTGCTTCCGCCGCAAAAGCTTCTTCTCCCGCTGCTGTACCGAAAAGGCTGCCGCTGGTGGTGGTAAGAAGAAGTAAAGGCCGACACCGTCGATGATCATGATCATCAATCGCGAACCGCAAGCAAAATCAGTCCTTTTCAGGGCTACCACTTTGGATCCCAAGGAGAGGTATTTCCGTCGCGAACGAAATCATCTTCCAGTTTGATTTTCGGCCCG
The DNA here is from genome assembly GCF_024139115.2 of Armigeres subalbatus. Lineage (NCBI taxonomy): Eukaryota > Metazoa > Arthropoda > Insecta > Diptera > Culicidae > Armigeres > Armigeres subalbatus. Next base: position 150,358,239 of record NC_085141.1, read on the forward strand.
GTTCGAGAGTTTTGGGCATGACTGTATCCTTTGGGATTGCCACCGGTCAATGTCAGTCAGCTCTGGCTGTTCCGTGCGCTGGTGCCCAGAGAGCGCGCCAACGATGAACGAGACCGGCTTTGCGCGTGTCTCCTCGTTGGTGGATTCTTCCTTTCCCAGTCCAGGACTACTGCAGTCTCGCCGTCAGGCAGTCCAGCAGCTGCACACCATTACACCTGTTCGGGCTGTGTGTGTGTGTGTGTGCAAGAAGGCCACTGATGGTAAGAAGAGGTAGAGGCCGATACAAACACAAACCAATCAGTCCTTTTCAGGGCTACCACTTTGGATCCCAAGAGGAGAGGATTTACCGCTGGCTGGAGTTCGACTTGTGGACAGCACACTGTATCCTATTTGTGTGCAATGGGGCAGGATAAAAGCCCCATGTTCCAGCAGTTGCGAGCCATCGAAGATACGGTAGTGTATGGCTAGAGTATGCAATACCAATGAATGGCCTGCTTTGAGCGTACTTAAGGCACACCAGAGTTAACTTTCTGAAATCAGTACGGCGAAAGGCGTCAAGGTTCGATCTCCAAAATTAGGCACCTTCATCGGTACCAAATAGTTTTCCATAAGAAGTTCCTAATTTTGAGCAAACCCGCGTTAGATCGTCTTTCGGCCATAGGCGGGTAACTCATGCCGGCGTATATACGATAGCGCGGATGGTAGCGGCGGGTCGAGAACCAGCCACTGCCAATAATTCTTTATTATTATGACCTCTCTCTCTCTTGCGACCGCGCAATCCCTTTCTTCTTGGCCAGTGTTCGGTGGCCCTGAAAAGGCCGGGTTATTGTCGGGCGTGGACGGTGCGCTCAGCCACCGAAGCATACAGCGTGCGTCCCTGGCGCTTCAGAGCATAGACGACATCCATGGCGGTGACGTTTGCGCTTGAGTGCCTGCAGGTGACAGCGTCCCGGATGACATTTTCAGGAACACTTTAGCACACCGCGGTTTCGTAAATAAGCCCGGAGATACGCTTGACCCCCCGGCGAGCCAGCCGAGGATGGGCTTGGTGATCTCTGGATGTTGTCGCGCAACACCTTCCGATGGCGTTTGGCGCCCCTTTGCCGAGTCCTTACCCCTTACCGCGACCGGTCATAATGCTGTGGTGTGCGTGTCTGCTAGCATAATTTCAGTAGTAGTAGTAAAATTTTCTTATTTAAACATTTTTGTTCTACAATCATTTTATACATGTAAGTGATCGCCGCTTGGCCTCCAACTCAATTTCAATTATTTTATTATTATTATTATTATTACTTAATTTTTAAAATATAATGTATCATGACGGCCTTTAGGAGGCGCTGGTGTGTTTTTAAATTTGATAACCTAACTACTATTACACTAATATTTACAATAAAAATTTGATAACCTAGATTGGAACTACGCCCTAATTGAGCCTGATCCGAATGCGCAACGGACCTAAACTTTTCACACCTACCAAAGGTTCATGTAGGTTTTATTCCGGCCAGACGGTGGACCTGATGTTCTTGTCCTGAGGGTGTTGAGGATCATCCTCAGGAATTTGTTTGGACCCGTTGAAGTTTGAGGTGGTGGGTTTTAGCTCTCCCAGACCGGCATGCCGTATCCGATCACAGGGAGGATGATTTGCTTGTAGCAGCAAGCTTATTTTCAGGGACAATGACGACCGGGGTTGATCAAAGGGTACAGTAGTTTCAACAAGACGTTACACTTTGTCACTCTTTGTCAACCTGTTGCCTGAAAAAAAGCTTGCTGTCGAGGGTCAAGCCAGGTAGCGGCCCTTCTGGCCCACCACAGTCGTGCCATTGAGGATGATTTTACCCAGGCGGAACAAGTTTAGGGATTTGGAGTGGGGAAAATGATGACCTGGGTCTTCGCCGCGTTGATACAGATCTTCCAGCTGGTGAGGGTACTCTGTCAGGGCATCCAGGCCTCGGAGTTTTGCCACCAGCGCTCTGATCACTCTACCGTTGTAGACGATGGATGTGCATCTGCGACAGAGACAGAATGCCGCCTGGAGGCTGGATGTCGGAGGTGAACAGATTGAAAAGCAGGGGCCGAGGATACTGCTCCTGGGGAACGCCTTGACGACGAGCGCATTGGAACCGCTCCGCTGATTGAGACCCGGAATGTCTCGGACAGGTAATTGTTGATGATTTTCACCAGGTAGCTGGGAAGATTGTAGCGTTGTAGTTTGTACACCAGGCCATCATGCCATACATTGTCAAATGCCTTCTCGAATCGAGTAAGGCGCATGGCGGATGTTTTCGAGAAAACTTGTTCCGTCTGAGACGTGGTAACTCGGGTCAGTGGTGTACAGTTGACTGACCGCGTCGAAACCAAACTGTTCTCGAGCAAGATGTTGAGATTTTCGGCAGACTCAAGTAACCGATGATGAATAGCTTTTTCGAATAGCTTGGATAACCCTGAGAGAAGGCTGATGGGTCGATAACTTTGGGGAGGAAGGATCCTTCCCAGGCTTCCGGATGGGGATGACTTTCGCTGACTTCAGGACGATGGGAAGTAGTGCGGGAACACTGATTAAAGATCAGCGAGAGGTGCTCCAAAGAACGGAGCACTCCGTGTTTGAGCTCGAGATTCAGGATGCCGTCGAAGCCTGGGGCCCTTCATGTTCTTCGACGATTTGATAGGCCGTCAATTCGTCAGTGAGATCTCCAACCTCCGAGAAGTCGTTGGGAATCAAATGGATGTTGTTAGCATGCTCGTTGGACGCTGCTTCGTGGACGACGATGTTTCTGCCCAAGATTGTGTGAGCTGACGAATGACGACATTTCAGCGACCTTCTCTGCAGGAGTTATCAAGCGATCCTTAGAGCCATTATTGTCTAGTGGGATCAAAGGTGGAATGGGCCGAGGCTTGGATTTTAGAATTGGTCATTTTCCAGAACGGCTTAGATAATCTGGGAGAGTGCGGATCTTATTCGAGAAGTGTTATTTTTGAGGTCCACCATTCTGGCTCTGATATTTTGTGATTGATTGAGCGTGCTTAAGCTCAGGCAGTCCAGACGCTGAAACTGCCTGCGAGTGACATTCCGCACGAACAAATCTTTGAGTGTATCGATGTTTAAGGAGTTGCTTACCTGCCGAGCCGTCGGTACGTGTTGCTCTCGGCCGCCGTGATCGCCTCCTCGATAGCGCAAGCTGGCGGTCGATACTTTCCGGCGTCTCGGACGCACCTCGTAGTCGACGGTGTATCGACGCACTGCTGGAAACGCTGCCAGTTCACTGGTGGTAGTTCCGCCGTAACTGCTGGTGCGATTGACCGAGGAGCCCAGTTCCGCCACCACCGGATAGTGATCCGAACTGAGCTCCCTGGTATACAACCGGCTGCGAGACGTGGTCACTCAGGTTGTTACGTAGAGGTCGAGCGTTGCGTGGGCACCGGACCGACTCAGCGAGTGGGGAATCCGCCCAGGATCGTGTAGTGGCCTTCTCCCGTCGTTGCTCCAGATGGTGCCGTTTCGATTGCCGCGACTGTGCCCCAGGCTTGATGTTTGGCATTCAAGTCGCCGGCAATGATATATGCCTTGCCTCCGCGTCAGCTTGACGATGTCCTCCGAAGGGCAGCGATGATCCATCGCCGGTTTGGCTTGCGTTGGAAGTACGCCGATGAGCGCGATTGTGCCGACGAAGTGGTGATTTCGACACCGATGGCCTCGATGACACTGAGCTGGAAGCTTGCAGACGACAGTTGATGTTGTAGCGAAGAGCGATGGCCACACCACCTCCCTGGCTCGGTCGAGTCGCACGATGCGGAAGTCCGATGTTGATGTTCACCTCGGTTTTAGGTGCGTTTCGGTGATGAACGCCACGTCTATTTCCTTCTCCTCAGAAACCTTCAGCTCGATTGTTTTGCTCTTTAGCGAGCAGCAGCCCAGTTGACCAGGCCCACCCTAGCAGCCATTTTCAATGATGAAGCGCGTAAGACCTGGTCGAATCGGGTTTGCAGCCGCGCAGTCGAGTGGCGAGCTGCGCAAGATCGGCATCAGTTGCTCCGGAGTGCAGCGGGGCAGATTTTCCGGTGGGACTGGCTTCCTTCGACGCCGACGGAACCCGAGGAGGAAGCGGGGCCATTCGGTGGTGGATGGTGCGACGATGTGAGCTTGGACCGATGTAGCTGCTGCCGGTCGTCAGTGCAGCGGTGGAGTATTGGAATCACACGACGGGGAGCCGGATGCTGGAAAGTTCACCTCGTTGATTACAGGAAACGGTTCTTCTTCGGATGGTCCTGGTGGAAGCCTTCCGGATTTCAGGAACTCGGCTCGCTTTGGCAGCCTTGTGGGGCCGATGTTTGTCGCCACAGTGGCGCATTGGGATCGGCCACCTCCATTTTGTCGCACTCGTCAGTCGAGGGTTCACACTTGTTGCAGCGCGGCTTCTGCGGCAGTTCCGGTGCCGTGCCGAAATTGAAGCAGGCATTGCGTGACATCGCGGTGCACTGGCCGATATCGCTCCCAGTCAACGACGGTTTCTGAATAACGCCAACCAGCTTCAGGTCCTTCCAGGAGTGGAGCCGTGCTCCAGATGGACTGGAGTGGTCGCGATATTTCGCTTTGTCGTGACGAGCGATCTTGTGGACGGCTACTGGCTTCAGTCCGCAACTTCAAGCTCTGCTTGGTCTTCCTCCTTCCTGAAGTCTCGCAAGCCTTGAGCGGCTTCGCCGGGGTCATGAGTAGTACTCATACTTGTGGACCTCGAGGAACTCCCGACGGATTGATGATGGTCCCTGCCCGGCATCACTTTCACGCCTCGCTGCAGAGCCGAAAAGACATTTCAGCCCCTAGCGATCAGCTGGCGAATTTTGGGCGTAAATCCGGCGGATCGCCAAACACGGGCGGGCACTTCTTCCGCTCCCGTGTTACCTGCGGAGCTGCGATTGCTGCTTCTTCCTCTTTTCGGCGGATTGTTATGCAGCGGCAACGGCGAGAACACGTTGCTCTGCAAAGCTTTGAGGTACCGCGCCTCCAAGAGCAGTGCGCTTAGGCACCTTTCCAGCGACCGAATCGGCCACCGAGTCTCCCATGACGGGTCCGGGAGAAAATAACGCCAACGCGAGCGAAACGTAAACAGCGAAGAACGAGAAAAACACTTCGAAAAATGCGGAGCAAAAACACGTCCAGTGTTGTTGTTCTGAACTGGAATCTGCGTGCGGTAGCATAATTTTCGTTTTTCTTTTCGTAGTCGACGATTACGCACCCGTTACGAGGGGCGGGGCTATAGGTTGCGACAAACCAGCTGTCAGGGGTATTTCTGAACAGGAGCACAGCACGCCGCAGAGTCATCCAACCAAGTAACCCTATGGCTCGACCAAGCAAACCGCCCGAAGTCAACCGGTGAAAGGCCCCCGCAAGCAGCTGGCAACCAAAGCAGCGCAGAGTGCCCGGCCACCGGTGGGGTGCACACCGTTTCCGGCGCACTGTCGCCCTGCGTAGAACCTGTCGCTACCAGAAGTCCACCGAGCTGTACTCCGCAAGCTTCCTTTCAGCGTTTGGTCCGCGAAATCGCCAGGACTTTAAAACCGACCTGCGCTTCCAGAGCTCGGCCGTAATGGTCTTGCAGGAAGCGCAGAGATATCTGGTCGGTTTATTCGAAGACACCAACCTGTGCGCCATCCACGCGAAACGTGTCACCATTATGCCCAAGGACATCCAGCTTGCTCGTCGGATCCGTGGCGAGCGGTGAACGCAGCGCAGTGCAGCAGACGACAACACAAAAGGCCCTTTCAGGGCCACCAGAGCGCATGACGAAAGAGATTGCTTGGGCGACGACTGGGAATGAATCGCCTGCTTTGAGGGTGCTGCAGGTGACCAGACCACTTAGTCGACAAAATAAATCCCGGAGGCTTTTCGATAGTTCTAACTGCTGTTTATGGGGGTTTTGAGATATTGATTGCACAGAAGCTATGGAGGAAAATAATGAAAAGTGCAATATCAGTTTGCTCTGCAATACTGGCAAACTCGCAAAGCACAGAAAACGGTATGAAGTAACACTTGACAAAGACTCAGGTCGATATTCACAATGCATCAACATTTGTCGATTTTCGAAAAATTGTATACCTCTAATTTATTGTTTTTTTTTTTAGTTTTTAATTGAAACATATAAGAGTAATCCTGATGAACCAAGCATGCAAAATATCCATGGAAGTCGAAATATGAAAGATTTTTAACGTTGTTTCTGAACATTTTCAGATCTCGAGTTGTGCCTGTATTGCAGAAACCGTTGATACAGGGAAAACATATTTAAGATTACAAAATGGTTCATTGATGAGCCATTTAAAAACAAATTACCTAAATAATGCTATATGTCTAATTTGTTTGTTCCTTCTAACGATCTAAAGATAGACATTCAAAAGTTCCTGAAAATATGGAAGCATTCTTCTGGATTCTTCGCAATTTTACCAGAATATTTATTGTAAAAGCAGTAGATTGTTGATAAAATTAAAGAAAATTATTTACAGCTCAAGACTTTTTGAACAAACACTTGAAAATGCAGGAATTTGAGAAAAGCGATAATCTTTAAATATCGATTGAAGACCTAGCATCACAAGTCATTATCAAAATCCAAAGAGGCTAAATATTGGTGAAAACTTACTACCTAGGAAACTACCTAATTGAAGGAATTATGATAAAATTATATTACCAAAAATTAAATCAAATCAATATTTACTTCATCAAAGCTATGCATCGTTTCGGACTGAGGTAACTTGTAGACTGATCTTGATCACAACTGACTGACTGACTGACTGACTGACTGACTGACTGACTGATCTGGCTGGCTGACACTGATAGTTAGTAGTAGAGTCCTGGGACTGGACTGGAAAACGAGTTAGCGAAAAGGAGAAGTCCACAACCATGGGGACTCTCCAGTCGACGCCTACCGTGTGTGTAGTAGTGTAGTAGTAGTAGTGTACGTGTGTTGTGTAGTTAGTAGTAGTAGTAGTAGTAGTAGTAGTAGTAGTAGTAGTAGTAGTAGTAGTAGTAGTAGTAGTAGTAGTAGTAGTAGTAGTAGTAGTAGTAGTAGTAGTAGTAGTAGTAGTAGTAGTAGTAGTAGTAGTAGTAGTAGTAGTAGTAGTATGTACGAATGTTTCGTTTACAACTCTACAACAACAACACACAACACAATGCATTTACACACTAACCAGACAACGTGCATTGAGTTGCCAAACTACCACACGGATGTGTACTGAGTGTCGGACTGACCTACCGGTAATACTGACGACTAAACTCCCTTGGCTCCGCCATCGTTTCCCAGGAACTACCTCCCAGTACTCTTGGGGTGGCAGTACTAACGTACCTGCTCATTCTTGCTCACACTGACTGGTGCTCATATTGCACTCAAACACACGTACATACTCTGCTGCACCTCTGTCATGCCGTGGGTCTGACTTGTGTGCCCACCCTTCTCATGCCATGTGGGTGACTTGTATGCCCGCCTCTCTCATACCGTGTGAGTCTGACTATGCTCACCCAAACACTTGATTCACGCTCATGCACCCATGCTTGCTCCATGATTCAGGTAGAACGCAATGCCATGCTGCTCATTAGTGGTTATGATACAACCCCGGACAACCTCGTCAGAGGATGTGCGGAGGAAGCTATATGGAATGCGGTGAACACAGCATCTCAACAGATTATGTCGAAACTGCAGCGGTGGTGGCGTCTTGAACAAAACCAACGAGTGCAGTAAGGGCACCGATGCAGTGAACACTTTGCTCACCCCGAGGTTACTATCATAGCTTATCGATCGAGGTGGTGAGGTAGCCACTTGAAGTCGATGTTTGGTGTCAAACATCAGATGCTTCAGTAATTTTCCCAGAACTTGTCAGAAGGAGCTATCAATTCTGTTGTGACGAACTTATAGCGGTTAAATGGGCCTACAACTTGTCTAACGAGCTTTGGTAAATATGTAATCATGGGAGGAAAATGTCATTCAAATGACATATTATGCCAAATGACGTGACATTTTGGAGAGTTTTCACTCCAGCCTTTGATGTTATATAGAGAATGTACCCTTGGACAAAAATATAACCCTACTCAGTTATGAGTACATTCAAAATTATGGAATAAATTTTTTCTAAAGAAAGTTATGAGCAAATTAGTCAAATGACATGCAGATGACATTTTACAAGCCTGGTGTGTGTATTGACGTCAAGTGTTAGCATAGGCGTGAGCGTTCTCAGTCCCCCATGATTTATTTATTTATTAACATACTAAGACCGGAGTGGCCTGTGCTGCACATAAAAGTCTTCTCCATTCAGCTCGGTCCATGGCTGCTTCGCCAACCAAGTCTGCGGAGGGTCCGCAAATCGTCCTCCACCTGATCGATCCACCTTGCCCGCTGTGCACCTCGCCTTCCTGTTCCTGCGATCATTGTCGAGAACCATTTTCACCGGATTACTGTCCGACATTCTGGCTAGTGCCCGGCCCACCGCAGTCTTCCGATTTTCGCGGTGTGAAGATGAATGGTTCTCCCAACAGCTGATGCAACTCGTGGTTCATTCGCCTCCTCCACGTACCGTCCGCCATCTGCACCCCACCATAGATGGCGCAGCACTTTCCTTTCAAAACTCCAGTGCGCGTTGGTCCTCCACGAGCATCGTCCAGGTCTCGTGCCCGTAGAGAACTACCGGTCTTATAAGCGTTTTGTAGATAGTCAGTTGGTACGGCGGCGAGAAGTACACGAATTCTTCAACACCTCGATTTCGTCACCAGATAGAAACTCGTGGTGGTGGCTTACATTGACCCTCTTGAGCCTCTTCCTATCATGTACTTCGTCTTCGACGTGTTTGACTAGTCCATCTGATTAGCTTCGCTTTTCAGTCTGATGTAGGCTCCCTCCATCCTCCAAAGTTACGTGCCATCATATCAAGGTCGGCGAAACCAAATAACTGGACGGACATCGTGAAAATCGTACCACTCGTGTCAATCCCTGCCTTTCGTATTACTCCTCCAAAGCGATGTGAATAGCAGACACGAAAGACCATCACCTTGCTAACCCTCTACGCGTTTCGAAGGACTGAGAATGCCCCTGAAACTCGAACTACGCACATCACCCGATCCATCGTTGCCTTGATCAACCGTATCAGTTTATCCGGAAATCCGTTTTCGTGCATTAGCTGCCATAGCTGGTCCGATCGATTGTATCATATGCGGCTTTGAAGTCGATAAATAGATGATGTGTGGGCACGTTGTATTCGCGGCATTTCTGAAACTGACGTATGGCGAACACCTGGTCTGTGGTAGAGCTGTTCACCCATAAATCCTGCGCCTGTGTAACGCTTCCTCCCCAATTGATACTCTACTTATGATTGGTTTATGTTGCACTAATTTAATGTATCATGACGGCCTTCAGCAGGCGCTCAGTGTGTTTTCTAAAATTTGATAACCTAACTACTATGTACACCAATATTTACAATAAAATTTGATAACCTAGATTGAACTAGCCCTAAGCGCTTGTTGGTCCGAGTGCAAGCAACGGACCCTAAACTTTTCTTTACACTCACCAAAGCGTTCATGTAAGGTTTTATTCGCCAGACGGTGGACCCTGGATGTTCTTGTCCGTTGAGGATCATCCTAATTTGTTTGACCTCGTTGAAGTTTGAGGTGGTGGGTTTTAGCGCAGCTCTCCCAGACCGGCATGCCGTATTCGATCACAGGAGGATGATTTGCTTGTAGAGCAAGTTATTTTTCAGGGACAAACGACCGGCGGTTGATCAAAGGGACAGTAGTTTCAACAAGACGTTACACTTTGTCACCGTTTTGTCAACCTGCTGCCTAAATAAGCTTGCTGTCGAGGGTCAAGCCAGGTAGTCGCTCATTGGCCCATTCCACAGTCGTGCCATTGAGGATGATTTTACAGTCCCCAGGCGGAACAAGTTTAGGGATTTGAGTGGGAAAATGATGACCTGGGTCTTCGCCGTTGATACAGATCTTCCAGCTGGTGAGGTACGTCAGCATCCACCTCGGAGTTTTGCCACTAGCGCTCTGATCACTCTACCGTTGTAGACGATGGATGTGCATCTGCGAACAGAGACAGAATGCCGCCTTCTGGAGGTTCTGGCATGTCGGAGGTAACAGATTGAAAAGCACGAGGATATGCCCTGGGGACGCCCGCGACGATGTTGTGCATTGAACTCGCTCCGCTGATTGAGACCCGAAATGTCTGCCGACAGGTAATTGTTGATGATTTTCACCAGGTAGCTGGGAAGATTGTAGCGTTGTAGTTTGACACCAGGCCATCTCGCCATAATTGTCAAATGCCTCTCGACATCGAGTAAGGCCATGGCGGATGTTTTGAGACAAATTTGTTCCGTCTGAGGACGTTGGTAACTCGGGTCAGTTGGTGTACAGTTGACGACCGCGTCGGAAACCAAACTGTTCCTCGAGCAAGATGTTGAGATTTTCGCAGCACTCAAGTAACCGGTGATGAATAGCTTTTTCGAATAGCTTGATAACCCTGAGAGAAGGCTGATGGTCGATACTCTTTGGAGAGGAAGGATCCTTCCCAGGCTTCCGGATGGGGATGACTTTCGCTGTACCCAGGACGATGGGAAGTAGTTGAGCCGGAGACACTGATTAAAGATCAGTGAGAGGTGCTCAAAGAACGGAGCACTCATGTGTTTGAGCTCGAGATTCAGGATGCTGTCGAAGCCTGGGGCCTTCATGTTCGACGATTTGATATAGGCCGTCAATTCGCCAGTTGAGATCTCAACCCTCCGAGAAGTCGTTGGGAATCAAATGGTGGTGCATGCTCGTTGACGGCTGCTTCGTGAGGACTGGTGATGTCTGATTGTGTGAGCTGAAAGTGACGACCTATTTCAGCGACCTCTCTGCAGGAGTTATCAAGCGATCCTTCGAGCCATTATTGTCTCAGTGGGATCAAAGGTGGAATGGGCGAGGCTTGGATTTTAGAATTTTGGTCATTTTCCAGAACGGCTTAGCATAATCTGGGAGAGTGCGGATCTTATTCGAGAAGTCGTTATTTTGAGGTCCACCATTCTGGCCTTGATATTTGTGATTCGATTGCAGCGTGTTTAAGCTCAGGCAGTCCGGCATGCCTGCGAGTGACATTCCGCAATCGAATCAAATCTTTGGTGAGTGTATCGATGTTTAAGGAGTTGCTTACCTGCCGAGCCGTCGGTGCTGTTTCCTCGGGCCGCCGTGATCGCCTCCTCGATAGCGCACAGCTGGCGGTCGATACTTTCCGGCGTCTCCGGACGCACCTCGTAGTCAACGGTGTTATCGACGCACCGCTGGAAACGCTGCCAGTTCACTCGGTGGTAGTTCGCCGTAATGCTGGTGCCGATTGACCGAGGAGCCCAGTTCCGCCACCACCGGATAGTGATCCGAACTAGTCTGGGCAACCGGCTCGAGACGTGGTCACCAGGTTTGTTACGAGAGGTCGAGCGTTGCGGGGCACCGGACCGACTCAGCCGAGTGGGGAATCCGCTCAGGATCGTAGTGGCCTTCCTCCATGTCGTTGCTCCAGATGGTGCCGTTTCGATTGCCGCGACTGCCCGATTGATGTTTGGCATTCAAGTCGCCGCAATGAATATCTTTGCCCCGCGTCAGCTTGACGATGTCCTCCGAAGGGCAGCCGATGATCCATCGCCGGCTTTGGCTTGCGTTGAGTACGCCGCGATGAGCGCGATTTGCTGACCGAAGTGGTGATTTCGACACCGATGGCCTCGATGACACTGAGCTGGAAGCTTGAAGCAGACGACAGTTGATGTTGTAGCGGAAGAGCACACCACCTCCCCTGGTCGGCCGGTCGAGTCGCACGATGCGGAAGTCCGGGATGTTGATGTTCACCTCCGGTTTTTGAACGCACGTCTATTTCCTTCTCCTCAAGGAAATCCTTCAGCTTGATTTGTCTTTTTAGCGAGCAGCAGCCCAGTTGACCAGGCCACCTAGCAGCCATTTTCAATGATGAAATGCCAAGGTGAAGACCTGGTCGAATCCGTTTCCGCGCAGTCGAGTGGCGAGCTGCGCGAAGATCGGCATCAGTTGCTCCGGATGTACAGCGGGCAGATTCTTCCGGTGGACGGCTTTCGTCCGACGGGGGAGCGGAGCTGGCAAGTTCACCTCGTTGATTACAGGAACACGGTTCTTCTTCGGAATGGTCCCGGTCTTCTTCCGGATTTCCAGGAACTCGGCTTGCTTTGGAGCTTTGTGGTGGCCTGATGTTTGTCGCCACAGTTGGCGCACTGGGATCGGCCACCTCCATTTTGTCGCACTGCCGTCGGATGGGTTCGCCAACGCCATGGCGTTCATGCGGCAGTTCCTGGTGCCGTGCCCGAAATTGAAGCAGTTGCATTGCGTGACATCGCGGTGCACTGGCCGATATCGCTCCCAGTCACGGACGGCGGAATTTATAACGCCAACCAGCTTCAGGCCTTCCAGGTAGTGGAGCCGTGCTCCAGATGGATCAGGTAAAGCTGGTCGCGATATTTCCTCGCCTTGTCGTGACGAGCGATCTTGTGGACGGCCTGGCTTCAGTCCGCAACTTTCAAGCTCTGCTTGGAGCTCTTCCTCCTTCATGTCGTGAAGTCCTCGCAGCAAAGCCTTGAGCGGCTTCGTGCCGGGTGGCTGCGAGTGATTATACTCGGACCTCGAGGAGCTCCACGACGGATTGAGATGGTCCCTGTTGGCGGCACTTTTCACGCCCTCGCTGCAGAGCCGAAAAGCATTTCAGCCCCTTAGCGATCAGCTGGCGAATTTGGGCGTAAATCCGGCGGATCGCCCAAACACGGCGGCACTTCTCCGCCGCTGCACGCGCGATGCTGCTTCTTCCTCTTTTCGGCGGATTGCCGCGCATCAAGCGGCAACGGCGAGAACACCCCTGCAGCCTGAGGACCGCGCCCAAGAGCAGTGCGCTTAGGCACTTCCAGCGAACTGAACGCCGGAGTCCCCTGACTGGTCCGGAGAAAGAACGCCCAGCCAGTGCTCACCGTCAGGTTAAACAGCTCCTGGTAGTTGGTCAACTCCAGGGGCTTTGTTGTTTCAGCTGGCGATCTCCTCCCGTGATTTCCTGAGATTCGAGCCGGAAGTCGTATGTCCTGCGCGCGTGCTCCTAGGTTCATTACCTCGCTCATCGTTGTCGCCATATCGCCATTCAGGTGCTTCTTGCGCGCCACCTTGGATCACCTCACGCTCGTTTGTAAGAAGGTTCCGTTTGTGTCTCCACATACGGGCTGTGGGTCGGCCCTTACGTGAACGGTTCATCTTCTCATAGAACTTTCGCGTTAAGCGCGGTACAGTTCCTCCGTCTCCACGGTCTCGATCTTCCTGCTGGCGCTTTTTCCTCCGGAAATCGAGTTTGTCTGTTCCTCCGTTTTAAAGGGGGCTGTCAGGGCTGTTTTTTGTCCCACCTAACACCAATCTGGGCAGCGCTTGAGCGGCACACGAGTTGGCGGAGCCTATTGCGGATGCATGCAGCTTTTTATAGAGGTTTAAAGGCTCACTGTCAAACCCACCACATTCCAGGTAGCACAACTCGCATGATGTATTGCTAATTGCGGGCCAGGCATGGACTGGCGAAGTTTGGTTTTAATGGTCGGGTAAAAGTTACATGACAAACCCATTCCCACACTCACCTGAGTGCCTTCAGGTGTCTTTTTTTTAAAGGAGAATGCATTTACAACAACCCAGTACACGTGCATTGTAGTTGCCAAACTACCACGAAGGTACTGGAGTGTCGGACTCACCCTACCGGTAATACCGACAAACTCCCTTTGCTACCATCGTTTCCCCGAAACACCTCGCAATACTTGGGGGAGCAGTACTGGCACACTCATTATCGCTCACACAGGCACTCGTCCCACGCAGACGACTTGGTGCTCGCACCCCATTCACTCCATTTGAGTCTTACCTGATGCTCTCCGACGCCCCGCTGCCATGCCTCGAGGTGTCAATAGGTAACTGCCTGGGCCTCTAAGATTTGCGCTACGACACCCGCCCCGCGAGGACAATCCAAAACTGCCGAAGCAGACCATACGCTACCCTGCGAAGCAGGGACACCCCATGCACCACATGTGCAACTGTAGTGTGTGGGTACAACCCACTGCTACCCTGCGCCGAACAAGCTTCTCCAAAGACCATCTGCCCATGTGACCCTTTCTTGGTGCTCACTTAACACTCCACTGCAATGCCCGAGGTGTCGATGGGATACCTGACCCTGCCCACGCTGTGGTCCACTCAGACTTCTGCTGCGCTTTGAGGTGACAAAGCGGGAGACACGCTATGACACCCTGCCTCAGCACAACCAGATCACTCACTCCCCGCCGAAGCAGCTCACGCGCCACCCCACCGAAGTAGGTACACTCCACAACTTATTCTAACACTCCACTCCAGCTCCGAGGTGCGATAGCGGGTGTGGGGACTAATCAACGATACTACGCTACGACACTCTTACCTTAGCATGTGCAGTCCATACTCAGACTTCTTCGCTTCGAGGTGGCCAGCGGCGGCGACTCGCTATGACACCCTGCCTCAGCACAACAGATCACCCACCCCTGCGAAGCAGCTCACGCACCACCCTACGAAGTAGGACACCCACATGCCAGTGGCACCCTCCTGGGCTTGTGCTTTGAAGCGGCACACAGTCGCTTTGATAGAGTCCGCTTACGGGCACTTGTGGTTTTTGGGAGGATTTTAGCAGAGCCCACTGCTAAATCCCACCACGCCCTAGGAGTTCTCCTGACTCGCAGACAGCGCAGGAGGTCGTCAAGCCCTTGGACATCATGCTGTTCCTGTCCCCTCCTCTCAGGTGTTCAAAACGTAACAGCCTGCAATGATTGCGCTCCTGTAATGAAGATAGTCACAAAACATATAACAAAGTCCGGATGCGTCGTGCTCTTTCCTTCGGGAAATGTCGGTCGTCCTGAAAAGGACGGTTCTTTCGGAGTTGTTGGGTGGGTTTTGTTGTGTTCAGGTGGTGGCGGCGACTTCTCGGTCCTCTTCAGCAGAACCGCTGTATGTTGGGCAAGACGCCACCTTTGGATAGTTACGCAGCAAGGGCTTGTTCAACTCCCTCATCGTTACGGATAGCCAGCCGCAGATGGCGGAATGATGCGAGTTTTTGTTATCGCGAGCGGCATTTCCTGCCAGCCTGAGCATCGCCGCCAGTACATCACCGGCGGCTGAAGACCGGGCACCGCACCACACGTTCGGCGTAGTGACCTTCCGGAGCAGACGGGATGCGCAACCGGAACTGCAACCCAGCGCGTACGGAGGATTTGCTTCCCGGACTTTGCTTCCTTGCACGGCCAGACATCGTTTTGTTGGTTGGTGTGGGGCGCCTGATTTGATGATCGCCGCGCTCAGTTGGTGGCTGGATGACTGACTGGATGAGAGATGCCGGAAAAGATGCCTTGGTCTCGCACAGCATGGCATTGAGAAGAAGGCGGTGCCAGAAGCGGTCACCAATGGACGAACACCGAAGGGCGGTCCTCGGTCTGCATTGCGCGGATAGGCAAGCGATGGAGCTGAAAGAACGAAGACGCACCGAAGTACCACCCAAGCATGGCAAGAAAACGCGGCGGCGGCGGCGGCGCAGGCGGCAACGGCTGCAACGGGCAGGCAGCGGGAGCGGACCAGCTCAGAAAAAATCGTCAAGGGCGACAAACAACGAAGCGGAAACTACGGAGGAAGGAAAGCTACGCCATCTACGTTAAGGTGTTGAAGCAGGCCACCCGGACACTGGCGTCTCGTCGAAGGCGATGAGCATCATGAACAGCTTCGTAAACGACATCTTGAGCGCATCCGAGGCCTCCGTCTGGCGCACTACAACAAACGCTCAACGATCACCAGTTACCATTTCGCCATTGCCAAAGTGCCTGGTCGCCTCGCGCTGTACTCACAGCTTCGTGGATATTTCACAATCTGTCCGCCTGTCCAGCTTCTGTGGCATTGTTCGGCAACTCCTTCAACTGACGTTACGGACAAGATATGAAACGCATCGTAAGCAGGTTCGTGAATTCAGACGTCGGAAAAGTTGTTTTAGAGTTTCTTTACAAGGATCTCGACTATTGGCAAGTATTCGTGTAAATAAGAAGTTAGTTTTCAAATTTCAAAATTAATTCATGCCTCCTCGAAGGCACAAATCGTCATTTTCAAATCATTCTTTACTCTGAGTTAATACTAAATATTTGGGCTGTATTGATTTTTGTCATTCCGTATTTCAAGTACAATAATTTTATTCTCATTTTTTTCGTTATTAACATATTTTTACAATGCCCGAGGTGTGTGTGTGTGTGTGTGTGTGTGTGTGTGTGTGTGTCAGGTGGAAACTCGAAATGTCGATAAACGAATGGATTTGGTGCGTCGGGTTGGAATTTCATCGCACCGCGCGGAGAATCGATCGGATAACTATTTCAACAACAAACCGACGGAAGTCCGCTGGGCGGCGAGCAACGGATGAGCTAATCACTGGTTGACCAAACTGATCGTAAGCTTCCTCGTAACCGGCGAATGGGCGATTTCAATTTGCTAACGGTCCGAAATGGCCAGAGCTATCTACGGATTCGTGACGTTTTCATCCTCAACACAGTACATCATAAATCGCGCACCACCTTCGAAAATGTGTTGCCAGCACCCGCCCCTGCTGATCGATCGACCACGCATGACTACCCGCCGCATCACAGTAGCAAGATGTTCAGTTGCCAGCGGGTTGCGCCACTGACCGACGCAATCGCATCCAACGTTGCTTCACCACGCGCTGGTACGAAGAAAAGTCGGGAGAAGCCAAACCAGCCGAAACTACCACGGACCCATCCACGATGTCGGAAATGGCATCTACTGCCACGAAACGTTGAAAGGTGGACGCCATGGATCGTCCCTGCAGGCCATCAAGAAGTATATCGGGGCCAATCTACAAGTGATGTCGTCAAGCTGGCTCCATTCTCCGGAAGGCTCTCTGGGCAAAGCTCGAGAAGGGCACCTTGTCCAAATCAAGGGAACGGTGCTTCCGGATCGTTCGCTTTGGTGAAGGCAACGGCGGCTGCGGACGCCAGTCACACCAAATGAAAGCAAAAGTCCAAGATGACACCACCATGAAGACGGCAGCGAAACAGAGGAAGAAGAAGAAGGCAGCAGTGCCCAAGAAAAGCGCTTTCACTGTTGCGAGTGGACGCGTGGAAAAGGCTGCTACCGTCAAGCAGAAGGCCACCAAACACGCGAAAACCAGATCGTCAGCTACTCAAAGAAAGCTGCTTCCGCCGCCAAAAGCTTCTTCTCCCGCTGCTGTACCGAAAAAGGCTGCCGCTGGTGGTGGTAAGAAGAAGTAAAGGCCCGACACCGTCGATGATCATGATCATCAATCGCGAACCGCAAGCAAAATCAGTCCTTTTCAGGGCTACCACTTTTGGATCCCAAGAGGAAGGTATTTACCGCTGTCGCGAACGAAATCATCTTCCAGTTTGATTTTCGGCCCGGTTCGAGGATGTTTTGGGCATGACTGTATCCTTTGGGATTGCCACCGGTCAATCAGTCAGTCAGCTCTGGCTGTTCCGTGCGCTGCGCCTGGCCAGAGAGTGCGCGCCAACGATGAACGAGACCGGCTTGTGCGCGTGTCTCCTCGTTGGTGGACTTTTCCTTTTCCCCAGTCAGGACTACTGTCAGTCTCGACCGGGTCAGGCGGTCCAGCAGCTGCACCCCATTACACCTGTTCGGGCTGTGTGTGTGTGTGTGCCGAAGAAGGCCACCGCCGCTGATGGTAAGAAGAGGTAGAGGCCCGATACAAACACAAACCAATCAGTCCTTTTCCGGGCTACCACTTTGGATCCCAAGAGGAGAGGTATTTACCGCTGGCTGGAGTTCGACTCTAGGATACAGCACACTGTATCCTATTTGTGTGCAATGGGGCAGGCATGAAAAGCCCCATGTTCCAGCAGTTGCGAGCCATCGAAGATACGGTAGCATTGTAGTACGGCTAGCATGCAATACCAATGAATGGCCTGCTTTGAGCGTACTTACAGCGGCACACCAGGAGTTAACTTTCTGAAATCAGTACGGCGAAAGGCGTCTAAGGTTCGATCTCCCAAAATTAGGCACCTTCATCGGTACCAAATAGTTTTCCATAAGAAGTTCCTAATTTTGAGCAAACCCGCGTTAGATCGTCTTTCGGCCATACAGGCGGGTAACTCATGCCGGCTGTTTGCGTATATACGATAGCGCCCGGATGCTGGTAGCGGCGGGTCGAGAACCAGCCACTGCCAATAATTCTTTATTATTATGACACGCTCTCTCTCTCTCTTGCGACCGCGCAATCCCTTTCTTCTTGGCCTAGCTGTTCGGTGGCCCTGAAAAGGGCCGTTGGGTTATTGTCGGGCGTGGACGGGTGCGCTCAGCCACCGAAGCCATACAGCGTGCGTCCCTGGCGCTTCAGAGCATAGACGACATCCATGGCGGTGACCGTTTTGCGCTTGGAGTGCTCGGTGTAGGTGACAGCGTCCCGGATGACATTTTCCAGGAACACTTTTAGCACACCGCGGGTTTCCTCGTAAATAAGCCCGGAGATACGCTTGACCCCCACGGCGAGCCAGCCGACGGATGGCAGGCTTGGTGATGCCCTGGATGTTTTCGCGCAACACCTTCCGATGGCGTTTGGCGCCTCCTTTGCCGAGTCCCTTACCACCCTTACCGCAACCGGTCATAATGCTGTGGTGTGCGTGTGTGCGTGTCTGCTAGCATAATTTCCAGGTTTTTCTTTTTCGTAGTCGACCGATTACGCACCCGTTACGAGCAGGGCGGGGCTTGGTAGGGTAAGGAATTTGCACAAAACCAGCTGTCAGCGGGGTATTTCTGAACAGGAGCACAGCACGCCGCAGAGTCATCAACCAAGTAACCGACTGTGGGTCGCACCAAGCAGACCGCCCGGAAGTCAACCGGTGGAAAGGCCCCCCGCAAGCAGCTGGCAACCAAAGCAGCTCGCAAGAGTGCCCCGGCCACCGGTGGGGTCAAAAAGCCACACCGTTTCCGGCCGGGCACTGTCGCCCTGCGTGAAATCCGTCGCTACCAGAAGTCCACCGAGCTGCTACTCCGCAAGCTTCCCTTTCAGCGTTTGGTCCGCGAAATCGCCCAGGACTTTAAAACCGACCTGCGCTTCCAGAGCTCGGCCGTAATGGCTCTGCAGGAAGCTTGCGAGGCATATCTGGTCGGTTTATTCGAAGACACCAACCTGTGCGCCATCCACGCGAAACGTGTCACCATTATGCCCAAGGACATCCAGCTTGCTCGTCGGATCCGTGGCGAGCGGTGAACGCAGCGCAGTGCAGCAGACGACAAACAATAAAAGGCCCTTTTCAGGGCCACTAGAGCGCATGACGAAAGAGATTGCTTGGGCCGACGACTGGGAATGAATCGCCTGCTTTGAGGGTGCTTACAGCAGGGTGACCAGACCACTCTAGTCGACAAAATAAATTCCCGGTAGGCTTTTCGATAGTTCTAACTGCTGTTTAGTCGGAAAGGTTTTGAGATATTGATTGCACCCAGAAGCTATGTGGGAGGAAAATAATGAAAAGTGCACATATCGACGGTTTCGTGCAATACTGGCACAACTCCAAAAGCACAGAAAACGGTATGAAGTAACACTTGACAAAGACTCAGGTCGATATTCACAATGCATCAACATTTGTCGATTTTTCGAAAAAATTGTATACCTCTAATTTATTGTTTTTTTTTTTTTTTAGTTTTTTAATTGAAATATATAAGAGTAATCTTGTTGAACCAAGACATGCAAAAATATCCATGGAAGTCGAAATATGAAAGATTTTTTAACGTTGTTTTTGAACATTTTCAGATCTCGAGTTGTGCCTGTATTGCACGAAGCCGTTGATACAGGAAAACATATTTAAAAGATTACAAAATGGTTCATTGATGAGCCATTTAAAAACAAAATTACCTAAATAATGTGCATATGTCTAATTTGTTTGTTCCTTCTAACGATCTAACAGTATAGACTTCATAAAGTTCCTGAAAATATGGAAGCATTCTTCTGGATTCTTCGCAATTTTACCAGAATATTTATTGTAAAAGCAGTAAGGATTGTTGATAAAATTAAAGAAAATTATTTACAGCTCGTAAGACTTTTTTGAACAAACACTTGAAAATAAGCAGGAATTTGAGAAAAAGCGATAAAACTTTATTAAATATCGATTGAAGACCTAGCATCACTATAAGTCATTATCAAAATCCAAAGAGGCTAAATATTGGTGAAAACTTACTACCTAGGAAACTACCTAATTGAAGGAATTATGATAAAATTATATTACCAAAAATTTAATCAAATCAATATTTACTTCATCAAAGCATTGCATCGTTTCGGGACTGATTTGCAATTTGATTCTGTAGACTGACTGGCTGACTGGCTAACTGACTGACTGACTGACTGACTGACTGACTGACTGACTGACTGGCTGGCTGGCTGACTGACTGATAGTTAGTAGTAGAGTCCTGGGCTGGACTGGACCGGGAAAACGCAGTTAGGCGAAAGGAGAATCCACACACCATGGGGACTCCTCCTAGTCGACCGCCTACCTAGTAGTAGTAGTAGTAGTAGTAGTAGTAGTAGTAGTAGTAGTAGTAGTAGTAGTAGTAGTAGTAGTAGTAGTAGTAGTAGTAGTAGTAGTAGTAGTAGTAGTAGTAGTAGTAGTAGTGGTAGCAGTAGTAACGTTTTACCGTTTACAACCGTTACACAACAACAACACACAACACAATGCATTTACACACTAACCCAGCACACGTGCATTGTAGTTGCCAAACTACCACACGGATGTGTACTGGAGTGTCGGACTCGACCGTACCGGTAATACCGACGACTAAACTCCTTGGGCTCCGCCATCGTTTCCCCCAGGAACTACCTCCCAGTACTACTTCTGGGGGGTGGCAGTACTAAACGTACTCGCT
Source organism: Armigeres subalbatus (assembly GCF_024139115.2). Taxonomy (NCBI): domain Eukaryota; kingdom Metazoa; phylum Arthropoda; class Insecta; order Diptera; family Culicidae; genus Armigeres; species Armigeres subalbatus. The sequence continues at coordinate 150,379,177 of NC_085141.1, forward strand.
CATTCTCGCTCACACTGACTTGGGTGCTCACTCTATTGCACCCTCAAACACACCGTACATACTCTGCTGCACCTCTGTCATGCCGTGTGGGTCTGACTTGTGTGCCCACCCTTCTCATGCCATGTGGGGCTGACTTGTATGCCCGCCTCTCTCATACCGTGTGAGTCTGACTTGTATGCTCACCCAAACACTTGATTCACGCTCATGCACTCCATGCTTGCTCCATGATTCGAGGTAGAACGCAATGCCATGCTGCTCATTAGTGGTATGGATACAACCCCGGACAACCTCGTCGAGAGGATGTGCCGGGAGGAAGCTATATGGAATGCAGTGAACACAGCATCTCAACAGATTATGTCGAAACTGCAGCGGTGGTGGCGTCTTGAACAAAACCAACGAGTGCAGTAAGGGCACCTGTGATGCAGTGAACACTTTGCTCACCCCGAGGTTACTATCATAGCTTGCGATCGACGGGTGGTGAGGTAGCCACCCTTGAAGTCGATGTTGTGTCGGCAGTGTTGTCAAATGTCATTTGCATTCGTTTGTATAATTTTCCCAGAACTTGTTTCAGAAGGTAGCTATCAATTCATGTTGTATGACGAACTTATAGCGGTTAAATGGGCCTACAACTTTGTCTAACGAGACTTTGCTGTAAATATGTAATCTGGGGCGTGGGAGGCAAAATGTCATTCAAATGACATTATGCCAAATGACACGTGACATTTTGGAGAGTTTTCACTCTCCAGCCTTTGATGTTATACTTAGAGCAATGTACCCTTGGACAAAATATAACCCTACTCAAGCGTTATGAGTACATTCAAAATTATGGAATAAATTTTGCTTCTAAAGAAAGTTATGAGCAAATTAGTCAAATGACATGCAGATGACATTTTACAAGCCTGGTTGTGTGTATTGACGTCAAGTGCGTTAGCATAGGCGTGAGCGTTCTCAATAGTCCCCCCATGATTTATTTATTTATTAACATACTAAGACCGGGGTGGCCTGTGCTGCACATAAAAGTCTTCTCCATTCAGCTCGGTCCATGGCTGCACTTCGCCAACCACGCAGTCTGCGGAGGGTCCGCAAATCGTCCTCCACCTGATCGATCCACCTTGCCCGCTGTGCACCTCGCCTTCCTGTTCCCGTCGGATCATTGTCGAGAACCATTTTCACCGGATTACTGTCCGACATTCTGGCTACGTGCCCGGCCCACCGCAGTCTTCCGATTTTCGCGGTGTGAACGATGAATGGTTCTCCCAACAGCTGATGCAACTCGTGGTTCATTCGCCTCCTCCACGTACCGTCCGCCATCTGCACCCCACCATAGATGGTACGCAGCACTTTCCTTTCAAAAACTCCCAGTGCGCGTTGGTCCTCCACGAGCATCGTCCAGGTCTCGTGCCCGTAGAGAACTACCGGTCTTATAAGCGTTTTGTAGATAGTCAGTTTGGTACGGCGGCGAGCCCAAGTACACGAATTCTTCAACCACCTCGATTTCGTCACCACCGATAGAAACTCGTGGTGGGTGGCTTCATTGACCTCTCTTTAGCCTCTTCCTTTCATGTACTTCGTCTTCGACGTGTTGATGACTAGTCAATTCGATTAGCTTCGCTTTTCAGTCTGATGTAGGCTCCTCCATCCTCTCAAAGTTACGTGCCATCATATCAAGGTCGTCAGCGAAACCAAATAACTGGACGGACATCGTGAAAATCGTACCACTCGTGTCAATCCCTGCCTTTCGTATTACTCCCTCCAAAGCGATGTTGAATAGCAGACACGAAAGACCATCACCTTGCCGTAACCCTCTACGCGTTTCGAAGGGACTCGAGAATGCCCCTGAAACTCGAACTACGCACATCACCCGATCCATCGTTGCCTTGATCAACCGTATCAGTTTATCCGGAAATCCGTTTTCGTGCATTAGCTGCCATAGCTGGTCCCGATCGATTGTATCATATGCGGCTTTGAAGTCGATAAATAGATGATGTGTGGGCACGTTGTATTCGCGGCATTTCTGCAATACCTGACGTATGGCGAACACCTGGTCTGTGGTAGAGCGTTCACCCATAAATCCCGCCTGGTACTGCCCACGAACTCTCTTGCAATTGGTGTTAGTCGGCGGCATAAAATTTGGGAGAGTACCTTGTAGGCGGCGTTCAGCAATGTGATTGCGCGGTAGTTGCTACAATCTCACAGTAGTAGTAGTAGTAGTAGTAGTAAAATTCTTCTTTATTTACACAATTTTTGTTCTACAATTATTTTTAACATGTACAGTGATCGGCCGGCTTGGCCCTCAACTTCAATTTTAATTATTATTATTATTATTATTATTTTATGTTTCTACTTAATTTTTAAAATATAATGTATCATGACGGCCTTCAGCAGGCGCTAGTGTGTTTTTAAAATTTGATAACCTAACTACTATGTACACTAATATTTACAATAAAATTTGATAACCTAGATTGGAACTAGCGCCCTAAGCGCTTGTTGGTCCAGTGCAAGCAACGGACCCTAAACTTTCTTTACACTCACCAAAGCGTTGATGTAAGGTTTTTCTTCCGGCCAGACGGGGGACCTCGGATGTTCTTGTCCTGGGGGGGGTCCTGAGGGTAATCCTCAGGAATGTGTTTTGGACCCGTTGAAGTTTGAGGTGGTGGGTTTTAGCGCAGCTCTCCCAGACCGGCATGCCGTATTCGATCACAGGGAGGATGATTTGCTTGTAGACAGCAAGCTTATTTTTCAGGGACAATGACGACCGGCGGTTGATCAAAGGGTACAGTAGTTTCAACAAGACGTTACACTTTGTCACCGTTTTGTCAACCTGCTGCCTGAAAATAAGCTTGCTGTCGAGGTCAAGCCAAGGTAGTCGGCCTCATTGGCCCATTCCACAGTCGTGCCATTGAGGATGATTTTACAGTCCCCAGGCGGAACAAGTTTAGGGGATTTGGGTGGGGAAAATGATGACCTGGGTCTTCGCCGCGTTGATACAGATCTTCCAGCTGGTGAGGTACTCTGTCAGGGCATCCAGGCCTCGTTGGAGTTTGCCCACTCTACCGTTGTAGACGATGGAGGTGTCATCTGCGAACAGAGACAGAATGCCGCCTTCTGGAGGCTCTGGCATGTCGGTGGTGAACAGGTTGAAAAGCAGGGGCCGATGATACTGCCCCGGGGAGCGCCTGCCACGATGTTGTGCGCATTGGAACTCGTTCCGCTGATTGAGACCCGGACTGTCCTTGCCGACAAGTAATTGTTGATTATTTTCACCAGGTGGCTGGGAAGATTGTAGCGTTGTAGTTTGTAAACCAGGCCATCATGCCATACATTGTCAAATGCCTTCTCGACATCGAGTAAAGGCCATGGCGGATGTTTTCGAGACAAATTTGTTCCGTCTGAGGACGTTGGTAACTCAGGTCAGTTGGTGTACAGTTGACCGACCGCGTCGGAAACCAAACTGTTCCTCGAGCAAGATGTTGAGATTTTCGGCAGACTCAAGTAACCGGTGATGAATAGCTTTTTCGAATAGCTTGGATAACCCTGAGAGAAGGCTGATGGGTCGATAACTTTTGGGAGAGGAAGGATCCTTCCCAGGCTTCCGGATGGGGATGACTTTCGCTGACTTCCAGGACGATGGGAAGTAGCTGAGCCGGAGACACTGATTAAAGATCAGTGAGAGGTGCTCAAAGAACGGAGCACTCATGTGTTTGAGCTCGAGATTCAGGATGCTGTCGAAGCCTGGGGCCTTCATGTTCTTCGACGATTTGATATAGGCCGTCAATTCGCCAGCTGAGATCTCAACTCCTCCGAGAAGTCGTTGGGAATCAAATGGATGTTGTTTGCATGCTCGTTGACGGCTGCTTCGTGAGGACTGGTGATGTTCTGCCCAAGATTGTGTGAGCTGACGAAGTGACGACCTATTTCAGCGACCTTCTCTGCAGGAGTTATCAAGCGATCCTTCGAGCCATTATTGTCTAGTGGGATCAAAGGTGGAATGGGCCGAGGCTTGGATTTTAGAATTTTGGTCATTTTCCAGAACGGCTTAGCATAATCTGGGAGAGTGCGGATCTTATTCGAGAAGTCGTTATTTTGAGGTCCACCATTCTGGCCTTGATAATTTTTGTGATTCGATTGCAGCGTGCCTTAAGCTCAGGCAGTCCAGTACGCTGAAACTGCCTGCGAGTGACATTCCGCAATCGAATCAAATCTTTGGTGAGTGTATCGATGTTTAAGGAGTTGCTTACCTGCCGAGCCGTCGGTACGTGTTGCTCTCAGGCCGCCGTGATCGCCTCCTCGATAGCGCACAGCTGGCGGTCGATACTTTCCGGCGTCTCCGGACGCACCTCGTAGTCAACGGTGTTATCGACGCACTGCTGGAAACGCTGCCAGTTCACTCGGTGGTAGTTCCGCCGTAACTGCTGGTGCCGATTGACCGAGGAGCCCAGTTCCGCCACCACCGGATAGTGATCCGAACTGAGCTCCTGGTATACAACCGGCTGCGAGACGTGGTCACTCAGGTTTGTTACGTAGAGGTCGAGCGTTGCGTGGGCACCGGACCGACTCAGCCGAGTGGGGAATCCGGGCTCAGGATCGTGTAGTGGCCTTCCTCCATGTCGTTGCTCCAGATGGTGCCGTTTCGATTGCCGCGACTGTTGCCCCAGGCTTGATGTTTGGCATTCAAGTCGCCGGCAATGATATACTGGCCTTGCCTCCGCGTCAGCTTGACGATGTCCCTCCGATGATCCATCACCGGCTTTGGCTTGCGTTGGACGATACGCCGCGATGAGCGCGATTGTGCCGACCGAAGTGGTGATTTCGACACCGATGGCCTCGATGACACTGAGCTGGAAGCTTGGAAGCAGACGACAGTTGATGTTGTAGCGAAGAGCGATGGCCACACCACCTCCCCTGGTCGGCCGGTCGAGTCGCACGATGCGGAAGTCCGGGATGTTGATGTTCACCTCCGGTTTTTGAACGCCACGTCTATTTCCTTCTCCTCAAGGAAATCCTTCAGCTCGATTGTTTTGCTCTTTAGCGAGCAAGCGTTCCAGTTGACCAGGCCCACCCTAGCAGCCATTTTCAATGATGAACATGCCAAGTGTGAAGACCTGGTCGAATCGGGTTTTGCAGCCGCGCAGTCGGGTGGCGAGCTGCGCGAAGATCGGCATCAGTTGCTCCGGAGTGTACAGCGGGGCAGATTCTTCCAGTGGGACGGCTTCGTTCTCCGACGGGGAGCCAGGATGGCTGGAAAGTTCACCTCGTTGATTACAGGAACACGGTTCTTCTTCGGAATGGTCCTGGTGGAAGCCTTCTTCCGGATTTCCAGGAACTCGGCTCGCTTTGGGCAGCCCTTTGTGGTGGCCCGATGTTTGTCGCCACAGTTGGCGCACTTGGGATCAGCCACCTCCATTTTGTCGCACTCGTCAGTCGGATGGGGTTCGCCACACTTGTTGCAGCGCGGCTTCATGCGGCAGTTCCTGGTGCCGTGCCCGAAATTGAAGCAGTTGGTGCATTGCGTGACATCGCGGTGCACTGGCCGATATCGCTCCCAGTCAACGGCGGTGTAATTTATAACGCCAACCAGCTTCAGGCCCTTCCAGGTAGTGGAGCCGTGCTCCAGATGGATCAGGTAAAGCTGGTCGCGATATTTCCTCGCCTTGTCGTGACGAGCGATCTTGTGGACGGCTACTGGCTTCAGTCCGCAACTTTCAAGCTCTGCTTGGAGCTCTTCCTCCTTCATGTCGTGAAGTCCTCGCAGCAAAGCCTTGAGCGGCTTCGTGCCGGGGTGGTTCTGAGTGTAGTACTCATACTTGTGGACCTCGAGGGCTCCACGACGGATTGATGATGGTCCCGGTTGGCCGGCATCACTTTCACGCCCTCGCTGCAGAGCCGAAAAGTACATTTCAGCCCCTTAGCGATCAGCTGGCGAATTTCTGGCGAATTGCGGCAGCTGCGATTGCTGCTTCTTCCTCTTTTTCGGCGGATTGCCGGCGTCATCAAGCGGCAACGGCGAGAACACGTTGCTCTGCAAAAGCTGCTTGGAGGGGTTACCCGCGCCTCCAAGAGCAGTGCGCTTAGGCACTTTTCCAGCGACCGAATCGGCCACCGAGTCTCCCCTGACGGGTCCGGGAGAAAAGAACGCCAACGCGACAAGCGAAAACGTAAACAGCGAAAGAACGAGAAAAAAAACACATCGAAAAAAAGCGCGAGGAAAAACACGTCCGTACGTGTTGCTGTCTCGAACTGGGGATTGCTACAATCCAGCTTATCGCCCTTTTGTAGATGGGACACGACACCTTCCATCCACTCCTGCGGCAGAACCTCATCCTCCCAAACCTTGGTTATCACCCAGTGCAGCGCTCTAGCCAGTGCCTCACCACCGTGTTTAAACAGCTCTCCTGGTAGTTGGTCAACTCCAGGGGCTTTGTTGTTTTTCAGCTGGCCGATCTCCTCCTGGATTTCCTGGAGATTCGGGCCGGAAGTCGCATGTCCTGCGCGCGTGCTCCTAGGTTCATTACCATACCGCCATCGTTGTCTGCCATATCGCCATTCAGGTGCTCTTCGTAGGGCTGCCGCCACCTTTGGATCACCTCACGCTCGTTTGTAAGAAGGTTCCCGTTTATGTCCTTACACATATCGGTCTGTTGCACTTGGCCTTACGTGAACAGTTCATCTTCTCATAGAACTTTCGTGCGTTATTAGCGCGGTACAGTTCCTCCGTCTCTCCACGGTCTCGATCTTCCTGCTGGCGCTTTTCCTCCGGAAAATCGAGTTTTGTCTGTTCCGCTTTCCGTTTTAAAGGCGGCTGTCAGGGCTGTTTTTTGTCCCACCTAACACCAGGACTTGGGCTTGTGCGCTTTGAGCGGCACACGGTAGCTCTGGCGGAGCCTACTTGCGGATGCATGCAGCTTTTATAGAGGTTTAACAGGGCCCACTGTCAAACCCCACCACATCCCTAGGCAGGCGCCACAACTCGCCATGATGTATTGCTTAATTGCGGGCCAGGGGTACGGACTGGCGAAAGGGTTTTGGTTTTAGTGGGTCGGGTAAAAGTTACATGACAAACCCATCCCCACACTACCTGAGTTGCCTTCTCAGGTGTCTTTTTTTTTTTTTTACAAGGGAGAATGCATTTACACACTAACCCAGTACACGTGCATTGTAGTTGCCAAACTACCACACGGAAGTGTACTGGAGTGTCGGACTCGACCCTACCGGTAATACCGACTAAACTCCTTGGGCTCCACCATCGTTTCCCCAGGAACTACCTCGCAGTACTACTTCTGGGGGACGGCAGTACTAAGCGTACTCACTCATTATCGCTCACACAGGCACTCGTCCCACGCAGAGACTGACTTGGGTGCTCGCACCCCATTCACTCCATTTGAGTCTTACTTGGATGCTCTCCCGGACGCTCCGCTGCCATGCCTCGAGGTGTCAATAGCGGTAACTGCCTGGGCCTACAGATATTGCGCTACGACACTCTGCCTCAGCACGAGCAGATCAATCACAAAACTGCCGAAGCAGACCATACGCTACCCTGCCGAAGCAGGGACACTCCCCATGCACCACATGTGCACAACTGTAGGTGTGTGGGTACAACCCACTGCTACCCTGCCGCCGAAGCAGCTTCTCCAAAGACCATTCGCTCCATGTGACCCTTTTTCAGGTGCTCACTCTAACACTCCACTGCAATGCCTCGAGGTGTCGATGGGATACCTCGACTCCTGCCTCAGCATGTGCAGTCCATACTCAGACTTCTGCTGCGCTTTGAGGTGACAATAGCGGCGGAGACACGCTATGACACTCCTGCCTCAGCACAACCAGATCACTCACTCCCTGCCGAAGCAGCTCACGCGCTACCCTACCGAAGTAGGTACACTCCACAACTTATTCTAACACTCCACTGCCATGCCTCGAGGTGTCGATAGCGGTATGTGGGGACTAATCAACGATACTACGCTACGACACTCTTACCTTAGCATGTGCAGTCCATACTCAGACTTCTGCTGCGCTTCGAGGTGGCCATAGCGGCGGCGACTCGCTATGACACTCCTGCCTCAGCACAACAGATCACTCACTCCCTGCCGAAGCAGCTCACGCACTACCCTACCGAAGTAGGGACACTCCACATGCCAGTTGGCACTCCCTCCCTGGGCTTGTGCTTTTGAAGCGGCACACAGTCGCTTTGATAGAGTCCGCTTACAGGCACTTGTGGTTTTTGGGAGGGATTTTAGCAGAGCCCACTGCTAAATCCCACCACGCCTAGGCAGTTCTCCCTGACTCGCAGACAGCTGGGGAGGGTCGTCAAGCCCTTGGACATCATGCTGTTCCTGCTGTCCCCTTCTCAGGTGTCTGGTAAAACGTAACAGCCCTGCAATGATTGCGCCTCCTGTAATGAAGATAGTCACAAAACATATAACAAAAGTCCCGGATGCGTTCGCACTTCCTTTCCTTCTGGGAAATTGGCCACTGGTCGTCCTGAAAAGGACGGTTTCTTTCGGGTCGTTGGGTTGGGTTGGGTTTGGGCTGTTGTGTTCAGGTGGTGGCGGCCGACTTCTTCTCGGTCCTCTTCGGCAGCAGAACCGCCTGTATGTTGGGCAAGACGCCACCTTGGGCGATAGTTACGCCAGCAAGCAGCTTGTTCAACTCCTCATCGTTACGGATAGCCAGCTGCAGATGGCGGGGAATGATGCGAGTTTTTTTGTTATCGCGAGCGGCATTTCCTGCTAGCTCGAGCACTTCCGCTGCCAGGTACTCCATCACGGCGGCCAGATAGACCGGGGCACCGGCACCCACACGTTCGGCGTAGTGACCCTTCCGGAGCAGACGGTGGATGCGACCAACCGGGAACTGCAACCCAGCGCGTACGGAGCAGGATTTCGGCTTTCCCCGGACTTTGCCTCCTTGCCACGGCCAGACATCGTTTTGGTTGGTTGGTTGTTTGGTTGGTTGCGCCTGATTTGATGATCGCCGCGCTCAGTTGGTGGCTGGATGACTGACTGGATGAGAGAGATGCCGGAAAAGATGCCTTGGCACTGGTTTTGCGCAACAGCACTGGCATCGAGCGAACGAAAGGCGGTGCCAGCAAGCGGTCACCAATGGTACCGAACACCGAAGGGCGGTCCCTCGGTCTGCATTGCGCTGGGATACTGGCAAGCCGATGGCAGTTCAGAAAGAACGAACGACGCACCGCAGTACCACCCAAGCATGGCACCGAAAACCGGCGGCGGCGGCGGCGGCGGAAGAGCAGCGAAAAAGGCGGCAACGGCTGCAACGGGCAGCGGCAGCGGGAGCAGGACCAAGGCTCAGAAAAACATCGTCAAGGGCGACAAACAACCGAAGCGGAAACTACGGAGGAAGGAAAGCTACGCCATCTACGTTTACAAGGTGTTGAAGCAGGTCCACCCGGACACTGGCGTCTCGTCGAAGGCGATGAGCATCATGAACAGCTTCGTAAACGACATCTTCGAGCGTATCGCGGCCGAGGCCTCCCGTCTGGCGCACTACAACAAACGCTCAACGATCACCAGCCGCGAGATTCAGACCGCCGTTCGCCTCCTGCTGCCGGGCGAGCTGGCCAAGCACGCTGTCTCGGAGGGCACCAAAGCCGTCACCAAGTACACCAGCTCCAAGTGAACAAGCGAGGTTTTCGGAGACGTACCCCACAGATACCAAAACGGCCCTTTTCAGGGCCCCAGCAGCACTCACAGAGAGAGAGAGAGAGAGAGAGAACGATGTTTTGACATTGTGACGTTTCCTTTCCGACCTACTGGCCCCTATCCGGTTCTCTGTTGGAATATTATTTTCGCTATTCTTTTTATTCCGTCATTCGCACTGGGTGACCAGCCCACTGAGGTCTGCCGTGTAGTATTTTGTAGTGTTTTATACGATTCACAGTATTTTCTTCTTTGTATACTTGCTACAGCTCACGATTCGGCGCCAAGGCAAGTCAAGTTTTTTTTCGTTTTTTTTTTTTTTTTTTTGCGCACCCCTTTTCGCTCGAAAACCCCGAAAGCTCTCCGGTCCGCCGCTTTTAACGTCCATGCTTCATGTCCAGAAAAGGGCCGGGCCACTGGTAGAATCAAAGTTTTACATAGAGCAAATTTCGTTTCCGTCTGCATGTTGCAGGACCTAAGCTGGTTACGTAGAAGGCCCTATACGCAGCAGCCTTCATTGGCACATGTCACAAGCGTGCCAAGGTAAACAAATGCTTCAACTACTTCTAACACATCCCCATCAAGCACAACCTCTGCACCAACACCACTAGGTCTTTCTCTATCTCTACCTCCCACCATGTACGTTGTCTTGGTAGCGTTAATGGCTAAGCCTATCCTCGCCGTTTCCCTCTTCAGTGGGACAACAGCCTCCATATCGTCCGCAAAGCCCAGGAACATATGCGGCTGTGTGATGATAGTGCCGTTCCTCTGCGCCCTCGAGTGCAACGTTGAACAATAAATTCGAAAGAGCTTCAGTCCGCCTAAAGTCACAAACAAGGTTGACACTTAACTTTTTGTTCTTGTGTGTTTTTTTAACCTAAATTAGAGTGTAAAATGAAGAACCGGTATGCGATTTAATTTCAGGGAACGATGAAGTTAATCATCCTGAACGCGTCAGTTTTATTTTGACTCAAAAATTGAAAGGAACATTGTTTAATTTGAAAATAGCTGAAAAATGCTTCCTCGACATTTTCGGTCCTGTTTGACGTAAGGATTCAAACGCACTAGCAAAACACCGCAGGGCACTTGACTCAACCTTTGACAGTTAATATATGGGCCTGACGTTTTGGGCTGATGGTTGATTCGTTCTGAAATGTTGCACAGGCCAATATTTCCCTCAAAATATATTAAACATAAAAATAATATTTTAACTGATTTAGACTTTTACCAGATTTTTTATAACATCGGTTCAAGTATTCTTGACCGATGCACTATCGTTGCAACCATAAACGAGGTAAGGCTTTAGGACCCAATTAAATTTCCGTTTATGTATCGTATTTTTGTGTTTTACATCGGTGTACAATTATGAAGTGGTTGGCCTTTAGGCCCTTTAGCTGATTTTTATTTATTATTTGTACAGTGTCTGTTTTGTTTTGAAATTCTATTTTACATTATAGCCTTATGTAGGCATTCGTTAATTTTTCAAAATTTGACAACCTAGCTACCTATTTACACTAATATTTACATAAAATTTGATAACCTAATTGACTATAAGCGCCCTAATCGCTTCTTGGTCCGAGAAGGCGCAACGAACCCTGAACCTTTCCTTGCACTCACCAAAGCGCTCATGTAATGTTTTAATCCCGGCCAGACGGTTGACCTCAGATGTTCTTGTCCTGGGAGGGGTGTGCATGATCATCCGCAGGAACCTGTTTTGGGCCCGTTGTAATTTGAGATGGTGGGTCTTAGCGCAGCTCTCCCAGACCGGCATGCCGTATTCGATCACGACGACCGACGATTGATCAAAGGATACAGTAGTTTCAACAAGACGTTACACTCTTCGTCACCGTTGCCGTTGCCTGAAAATAAGCTTGCTGTCGAGGTCAAGCCACGGTAGTCGGCCTCGTTGGCCCATTCCACAGTCGTGCCTTTGAGGATGATTTTACAGTCCCCAGGCGGAGCATGTTTAGGAGATTTAGAGTGGGGGAAAACGATGACCTGGACGAACTTGTTCCGTCTGAGGACGTTGGTAACTCGAGTCAGTTGGTGCACGGTTGACCGACCGCGTCGGAAACCAAACTGTTCCTCGAGCAAGATGTTGAGATTTTCGGCAAACTCAAGTAACCGGTGATGAAAAGCTCTTTCGAATAGCTTGGATAATCCTGAGAGAAGGCTGAAGATGGGAAGTAGCTAAGCCGGAGAACGGCTTAGAACCAGAACGGCTTAGCACAGTCTGGGTGAGCGCGGATCTTATTCGAGAAATCGTTACTTCTGAGGTCCACCATTCTGGCCTGGATAATTTCTGTGAGTCGATTGCAGCGTGCCTTAAGCTCAGGCAGTCAGTACGCTGAAACTGCCTGCGAGTGACATTCCGCAATCGAATCAAATCTTTAGTGAGTGTATCGATGGTCAGGGTGTTGCTTACCTGTCGAGCCGCCGGGACGAGTTGTTCCCGGGCCATCGAGATTGCCTCTTCGATGGCGCACAGCTGGCGGTCGATACTTTCCGGCGTCTCCGGACGCACCTCGTAATCGATGGAGTTGTCGACGCACTGCTGAAACCGCTGCCAGTTCACTCGGTGATAGTTCCTCCTGGAGAGTGGAGAGACGGTTGATCGAAGAGTGGATTTCGGCCACCACCGGATAGTGATCAGAGCTCAGTTCCTGATAGACGACCGGCTGCGATATTTGGTCATCCATGTTCGTGATGAACAGATCGAGCGTCGAATGTACCCCGGATCTGCTGAAACGAACGGGTGGGTGAGTCCGGGTTCAGGATGGTGTAATGGCCTTCTTCTAGATCGCTACTCCAGATCATGCCGTTCCGATTGCTCCTTGAGTTTCCCCAGGCTTGATGTCTTGCATTCAGATCACCGGCGATGATGTACTGCCCTTGGCGCCGCGTTTGTTTGACGATGTCTCTGCGGAGGGCGGCCGATGTCCCATCGATCTCCTTGGATTGCGTTGGGCTGTATGCCACGATGAGGGTGATGACTGGTGAAGACCTGGTCGAAGCGTGTTTTGCACCCGCGTAGTCGCGATGCCAGTTGTGTGAAAATTGAAACTAGCTGCTCTGATGTGTAGAACGGTGGATCACGTTCAGCCAGAAGGGGCTCGTCCTGTCCTTGTCCTGTCGACGGAATCCATTGGGAGTCGCGGATGGAACCGATCCAGCGGCAGCAGTAAGCCGTTTGTGTGGCTGCAGCGGCGGAAGAACCGGGATCGGTCGACGGGGAGGCGTAATGGCCGGAAAATTCCTCTCATTCAGCGCCGGGGGTGGAACTGCTCGACGCATAGGCTGATTTTTGGTGGAAGTCCTCTTCCGGATCTCCACGAACTCGGCGCACTTGGGACAGTCCTTCGTAGTGGCCCGATGTTTTCGCCGCAGTTGGCGCACTTTGGATCGGCCGCCTCCATCTTGTCGCACTCATCCGTCGGGTGCAGTTCGCCACACTTGTTGCAGCGTTGTAGCATTTGGTGCACTGTGTCACGTCACGGTGCACGAGCCGGTATCGCTCCCAGCCGACGACGGTGTAGTTAATTACTCCGACCAGCTTCAGATCCTTGAAGGTGATGGAGCCATGCTCCAGATGGACCAGGTAAAGCTGGTCTCGGTATTTTCTCGCCCTGTCGTGGCGAGCGATTTTGTGGACGGCGACAGGTTTGCGGCCCCTGCTGTCTAGCTCGTTGATAATCTCTTCCACCTTCATATCGTGGAGCCCTCGCAGCAAAGCCTTGAGCGGGTACATTCCGGGGAGGTCATGAGCGTAGTACTCATACTTGTGGACCTGTAGGAACTCCACGAACACGGTAACACGGAACTCCGTAACACGGTAGATCACTTTGACGTAGTGTGTTGCGGTGTAAGATCTACCAAACAGAGCCCTAGCCTAGGGCAATAAGTTGTGGTAATTAAGGATTCATCGTATTTAGTCCTCGCTACCAACAGCAGTCTCAGAAAAAAAACATAATTAATGTTACCTTGCAGACAGTTGAAAGACTCGAATTCCTCTTGTTTGAGGCTAAATTGTATGCAGTGGAAACAACTTTTCAAGCAATTAGTTAAAAACCCTGGGTACCCGGTCCTAGGCTGAACTGACTGCTGGAAAAATCGAGTTAGGGGTTTAAATACGTACTAACTCTGCTTTAACTGGTGAACAATGGTAGTGAGAGGAACACACGGAAGTTCTCATTACTGAACAAATTCTCTTGCTTGAAATGGTCTTGTAGACAGAGCTAAATCCGGGTTTTCATTGTTTCACTGGTGATATTCTAGAAGCAAGACAAGGATGTGGCTAGGGCTCCGATGCATGGCCAAAAACAGTATTACTGTTCTGTTTTCTCAAGACAGGATTGATTTCATATTGATAAGGGGCGCGCCTTCAATGGGATTTTGCTCTCTATGAAGGGTCTACATAGCGGGACCTTGTCATGGTGGTCTTGAGAAAACAAAACAACAACTGTATCGAAACCGATACTGCATTGCTTCTCAATAGCGCTGGAGTAATTCGACATGCACTTAAACACTAAGGATACGGGTAACGCTACAATAGATCTAATAATTGGTCGCAGTGGCACACCCGAACAGGAAAAAAAAAACTCCACGATAGACTTGTGGTGATCTTGATTAGCAGCAGGCATCACCTTGACTCCCTCGCTGCAAAGCCGGAACGTGCACTCGAGGCCCTTTCCCATAGGTTGGCGGATTTTCGGCAGCAAATCCGGTGGATCGCCCTTCACAAACACGGGCGGGCACTTCTCCTTCCGCTCCGGTTGCACCTGCGGCAGCTGCGATTGCTGCTTATTCCTCTTTTTCAACGGATTGCCGGCGCCATCAAGCGGCAACGTTGCTCTGCAAAAGCTGCTTGGAGGGGTTACCCGCGCCTCCAAGAGCAGTACAACCGAATCAGCCACCGAGTCTCCCATGACGGGTCCGGGAGCACATAACGCCAACGCGACGAAGCGAAAACGAACGAAAGCGAACGAACGAGAAAAACACTTGGAAAGAAAACACGTCCGTACGTGCTGCTGTCTCGAACTATAGTCGACAAGAATGACACTTCGTCCGCAATGCCCCGCGCCATTGGCAGTTGCGTAAAACCTCCGCATATCGTTTCTATCCATGCTCTCCTGCGCATCACCTATCACACACTCTCTTCGTGTTGCCTTTTTTCTCTGCGGTGGATTCGTTTCTCTTCAGACCCTTGCTACCATTTCGTTGGCGTCGCTGTGCAGTGCCTAACGCTTCCTGCGCTGTTGTACTCACAGCTTCGTGGATATTTTCCCACAATCTGTCCGCCCGTCCAGCTTCTGGTGGTACTGTTCGGCAACTCCTTCAACTGACAAGCGATGGACAAGATATTGAAACGCATCGTGCTGTTGGTTCGTGAATTCGTGACGCTGGAAAGTTGCGCCCGAGTTTCTACAAGGATCTCTGACTATTGCGTATATTCGTGTAAATAAGTAGTTAGGTTTTCAAATTTCAAAATTAATCCATGCCTCCTCGAAGGCGCCCATGTCAAACTAGCTTCATTTTTCGAATTACTCCTTTTATTTCCGAGTTAATACTAAAGCTGACGGGCCGTATTTCGATTTTGTCATTCCGTATTTCGTATACAATAATTTTATTCCATTTTTTCGTTATTAACATATTTTTACATAATGCCTCGAGGTGTGTGTGTGTGTGTGTGTGTGTGTGTGTGTGTGTGTGTGTGTGTGTGTGTTTGTGTGTGAAACTCTGAAATGTCGATAAATGAGCCGGATTTCTTATGCGTCGGGGTTTGGAATTTCATCGCACTGCGCGGAGAATCGATTTGGATGGGACCATTTCGAACAACAAACCCGGACGGAGTCCGCTGGGCGGCGAGTGTACCGACAGAGCTTGACCACTGGTTGACCAAACCGATCGGAAGCCTCTCGTAACCGGCGAATGGGTCGATTTCAATTTGCTGGAACGGTCCGAAATGGCCAGAGCCATTCACGGATTCGTGATTGCCCATCCCTAACACAGACATCATAAATCGCGCACCACCTTCGAAAATGTGTTGCCAGCACTCATTCTGCTGATTTCGATCGACCACGTACGACTACCCGCCGCATCACAGTAGCAAGATGTCTGAAGTTGCCGCTGTCACGACGACCGACGCAATCGCATCCAACGTTGCTTCACCACGCGCTGGTACGAAGAAAAAGTCGGGAGAAGCTAAACCGAAGCCGAAACTACCACGGACCCATCCACCGATGTCGGAAATGGTGACCACTGCCATCGAAACGTTGAAAGGTGGACGCCACGGATCGTCCCTGCAGGCCATCAAGAAGTATATCGGGGCCAACTACAAGTGCGATGTCGTCAAGCTGGCTCCATTCCTCCGGAAGGCTCTCCGGGGCGGTGTCGAGAAGGGCACCTTTGTCCAAATCAAGGGAACGGGTGCTTCCGGATCGTTCAAGCTGGTGAAGGCAACGGCGGCTGCGGACGCTGCTAGTCACACCAGCCGGAAAGCAAAAGTCCAAGATGACACCACCATGAAGACGGCAGCGAAACAGAGGAAGAAGAAGAAGGTGGCAGTGCCCAAGAAAAGCGCCACCGCCGCGAGTGGACGCGTGGGAAAGGCTGCTACCGTCAAGCAGAAGGCCACCAAACACGCGAAAACCAGATCGCCGCCACCAAAAGCTGCTTCCGCCGCCAAGAAAGCTTCTTCTCCCGCTGCTGTACCGAAAAAGGCTGCCGCTGGTGGTGGTAAGAAGAAGTAAAGGCCCGACACCGTCGATGATCATGATCATCAATCGCGAACCGCAAGCAAAATCAGTCCTTTTCAGGGCTACCACTTTGGATCCCAAGAGGAGAGGTATTTACCGCTGTCGCGAACGAAATCATCTTCCAGTTTGATTTTCGGCCCGGTTCGAGGATGTTTTGGGCATGACTGTATCCTTTGGGATTGCCACCGGTCAATCAGTCAGTCAGCTCTGGCTGTTCCGTGCGCTGCGCCTGGCCAGAGAGTGCGCGCCAACGATGAACGAGACCGGCTTGTGCGCGTGTCTCCTCGTTGGTGGACTTTTCCTTTTCCCCAGTCCAGGACTACTGTCAGTCTCGACCGGGTCAGGCAGTCCAGCAGCTGCACACCATTACACCTGTTCGGGCTGTGTGTGTGTGTGTGCCGAAGAAGGCCACCGCCGCTGATGGTAAGAAGAGGTAGAGGCCCGATACAAACACAAACCAATCAGTCCTTTTCAGGGCTACCACTTTGGATCCCAACCGCTGGCTGGAGTTCGACTCTAGGATACAGCACACTGTATCCTATTTGTGTGCAATGGGGCAGGCATAGAAAAGCCCCATGTTCCAGCAGTTGCGAGCCATCGAAGATACGGTAGCATTGTAGTACGGCTAGCATGCAATACCAATGAATGGCCTGCTTTGAGCGTACTTACAGCGGCACACCAGGAGTTAACTTTCTGAAATCAGTACGGCGAAAGGCGTCTAAGGTTCGATCTCCCAAAATTAGGCACCTTCATCGGTACCAAATAGTTTTCCATAAGAAGTTCCTAATTTTGAGCAAACCCGCGTTAGATCGTCTTTCGGCCATACAGGCGGGTAACTCATGCCGGCTGTTTGCGTATATACGATAGCGCCCGGATGCTGGTAGCGGCGGGTCGAGAACCAGCCACTGCCAATAATTCTTTATTATTATGACACGCTCTCTCTCTCTTGCGACCGCGCAATCCCTTTCTTCTTGGCCTAGCTGTTCGGTGGCCCTGAAAAGGGCCGTTGGGTTATTGTCGGGCGTGGACGGGTGCGCTCAGCCACCGAAGCCATACAGCGTGCGTCCCTGGCGCTTCAGAGCATAGACGACATCCATGGCGGTGACCGTTTTGCGCTTGGAGTGCTCGGTGTAGGTGACAGCGTCCCGGATGACATTTTCCAGGAACACTTTTAGCACACCGCGGGTTTCCTCGTAAATAAGCCCGGAGATACGCTTGACCCCCACGGCGAGCCAGCCGACGGATGGCAGGCTTGGTGATGCCCTGGATGTTGTCGCGCAACACCTTCCGATGGCGTTTGGCGCCTCCTTTGCCGAGTCCCTTACCACCCTTACCGCGACCGGTCATAATGCTGTGGTGTGCGTGTGTGCGTGTCTGCTAGCATATTTTCCAGGTGATTTCTTTTTTCGTAGTCGACCGATTACGCACCCGTTACGAGCGGGGCGGGGCTTGGTAGGGTAAGGAATTTGCACAAAACCAGCTGTCAGCGGGGTATTTCTGAACAGGAGCACAGCACGCCGCAGAGTCATCCAACCAAGTAACCGACTATGGCTCGCACCAAGCAAACCGCCCGGAAGTCAACCGGTGGAAAGGCCCCCCGCAAGCAGCTGGCGACCAACGCTGCTCGCAAGAGTGCCCCGGCCACCGGTGGGGTCAAAAAGCCACACCGTTTCCGGCCGGGCACTGTCGCCCTGCGTGAAATCCGTCGCTACCAGAAGTCCACCGAGCTGCTACTCCGCAAGCTTCCCTTTCAGCGTTTGGTCCGCGAAATCGCCCAGGACTTTAAAACCGACCTGCGCTTCCAGAGCTCGGCCGTAATGGCTCTGCAGGAAGCTTGCGAGGCATATCTGGTCGGTTTATTCGAAGACACCAACCTGTGCGCCATCCACGCGAAACGTGTCACCATTATGCCCAAGGACATCCAGCTTGCTCGTCGGATCCGTGGCGAGCGGTGAACGCAGCGCAGTGCAGCAGACGACAAACAATAACAAGGCCCTTTTCAGGGCCACTAGAGCGCATGACGAAAGAGATTGCTTGGGCCGACGACTGGGAATGAATCGCCTGCTTTGAGGGTGCTTACAGCAGGGTGACCAGACCACTCTAGTCGACAAAATAAATTCCCGGTAGGCTTTTCGATAGTTCTAACTGCTGTTTAATCAGAAAGGTTGTGAGATATTGATTGCACCCAGAAGCTATGTGGGAGGAAAATAATGAAAAGTGCACATATCGACGGTTTCGTGCAATACTGGCACAACTCGCAAAGCACAGAAAACGGTATGAAGTAACACTTGACAAAGACTCAGGTCGATATTCACAATGCATCAACATTTGTCGATTTTCGAAAAAATTGTATACCTCTAATTTATTGTTTTTTTTTTAGTTTTTCAATTGAAACATATAAGAGTAATCCTGATGAACCAAGACATGCAAAAATATCCATGGAAGTCGAAATATGAAAGATTTTTAACGTTGTTTCTGAACATTTTCAGATCTCGAGTTGTGCCTGTATTGCACGAAACCGTTGATACAGGAAAACATATTTAAAAGATTACAAAATGGTTCATTGATGAGCCATTTAAAAACAAAATTACCTAAATAATGTGCATATGTCTAATTTGTTTGTTCCTTCTAACGATCTAACAGTATAGACTTCATAAAAGTTCCTGAAAATATGGAAGCATTCTTCTGGATTCTTCGCAATTTTACCAGAATATTTATTGTAAAAGCAGTAAGGATTGTTGATAAAATTAAAGAAAATTATTTACAGCTCGTAAGACTTTTTGAACAAACACTTGAAAATAAGCAGGAATTTGAGAAAAAGCGATAAAACTTTATTAAATATCGATTGAAGACCTAGCATCACTATAAGTCATTATCAAAATCCAAAGAGGCTAAATATTGGTGAAAACTTACTACCTAGGAAACTACCTAATTGAAGGAATTATGATAAAATTATATTACCAAAATTTAATCAAATCAATATTTACTTCATCAAAGCATTGCATCGTTTCGGGACTGATTTGCAATTTGATTCTGTAGACTGACTGGCTGACTGGCTAACTGACTGACTGACTGACTGACTGACTGACTGACTGACTGACTGGCTGGCTGGCTGACTGACTGATAGTTAGTAGTAGAGTCCTGGGCTGGACTGGACCGGGAAAACGCAGTTAGGCGAAAGGAGAAGTCCACACACCATGGGGACGCCTCCTAGTCGACCGCCGACCTAGTAGTAGTAGTAGTAGTAGTAGTAGTAGTAGTAGTAGTAGTAGTAGTAGTAGTAGTAGTAGTAGTAGTAGTAGTAGTAGTAGTAGTAGTAGTAGTAGTAGTAGTAGTAGTGGTAGCAGTAGTAACGTTTTACCGTTTACAACCGTTACACAACAACAACACACAACACAATGCATTTACACACTAACCCAGCACACGTGCATTGTGGTTGCCAAACTACCACACGGATGTGTACTGGAGTGTCGGACTCGACCGTACCGGTAATACCGACGACTAAACTCCCTTGGGCTCCGCCATCGTTTCCCCCAGGAACTACCTCCCAGTACTACTTCTGGGGGGTGGCAGTACTAAACGTACTCGCTCATTCTCGCTCACACTGACTTGGGTGCTCACTCTATTGCACCCTCAAACACACCGTACATACTCTGCTGCACCTCTGTCATGCCGTGTGGGTCTGACTTGTGTGCCCACCCTTCTCATGCCATGTGGGGCTGACTTGTATGCCCGCCTCTCTCATACCGTGTGAGTCTGACTTGTATGCTCACCCAAACACTTGATTCACGCTCATGCACTCCATGCTTGCTCCATGATTCGAGGTAGAACGCAATGCCATGCTGCTCATTAGTGGTATGGATACAACCCCGGACAACCTCGTCGAGAGGATGTGCCGGGAGGAAGCTATATGGAATGCGGTGAACACAGCATCTCAACAGATTATGTCGAAACTGCAGCGGTGGTGGCGTCTTGAACAAAACCAACGAGTGCAGTAAGGGCACCTGTGATGCAGTGAACACTTTGCTCACCCCGAGGTTACTATCATAGCTTGCGATCGACGGGTGGTGAGGTAGCCACCCTTGAAGTCGATGTTGTGTCGGCAGTGTTGTCAAATGTCATTTGCATTCGTTTGTATAATTTTCCCAGAACTTGTTTCAGAAGGTAGCTATCAATTCATGTTGTATGACGAACTTATAGCGGTTAAATGGGCCTACAACTTTGTCTAACGAGACTTTGCTGTAAATATGTAATCTGGGGCGTGGGAGGCAAAATGTCATTCAAATGACATTATGCCAAATGACACGTGACATTTTGGAGAGTTTTCACTCTCCAGCCTTTGATGTTATACTTAGAGCAATGTACCCTTGGACAAAAATATAACCCTACTCAAGCGTTATGAGTACATTCAAAATTATGGAATAAATTTTGCTTCTAAAGAAAGTTATGAGCAAATTAGTCAAATGACATGCAGATGACATTTTACAAGCCTGGTTGTGTGTATTGACGTCAAGTGCGTTAGCATAGGCGTGAGCGTTCTCAATAGTCCCCCCATGATTTATTTATTTATTAACATACTAAGACCGGAGTGGCCTGTGCTGCACATAAAAGTCTTCTCCATTCAGCTCGGTCCATGGCTGCACTTCGCCAACCACGCAGTCTGCGGAGGGTCCGCAAATCGTCCTCCACCTGATCGATCCACCTTGCCCGCTGTGCACCTCGCCTTCCTGTTCCCGTCGGATCATTGTCGAGAACCATTTTCACCGGATTACTGTCCGACATTCTGGCTACGTGCCCGGCCCACCGCAGTCTTCCGATTTTCGCGGTGTGAACGATGAATGGTTCTCCCAACAGCTGATGCAACTCGTGGTTCATTCGCCTCCTCCACGTACCGTCCGCCATCTGCACCCCACCATAGATGGTACGCAGCACTTTCCTTTCAAAAACTCCCAGTGCGCGTTGGTCCTCCACGAGCATCGTCCAGGTCTCGTGCCCGTAGAGAACTACCGGTCTTATAAGCGTTTTGTAGATAGTCAGTTTGGTACGGCGGCGAGCCCAAGTACACGAATTCTTCAACCACCTCGATTTCGTCACCACCGATAGAAACTCGTGGTGGGTGGCTTACATTGACCTCTCTTGAGCCTCTTCCTATCATGTACTTCGTCTTCGACGTGTTGATGACTAGTCCAATTCGATTAGCTTCGCTTTTCAGTCTGATGTAGGCTCCCTCCATCCTCTCAAAGTTACGTGCCATCATATCAAGGTCGTCGGCGAAACCAAATAACTGGACGGACATCGTGAAAATCGTACCACTCGTGTCAATCCCTGCCTTTCGTATTACTCCCTCCAAAGCGATGTTGAATAGCAGACACGAAAGACCATCACCTTGCCGTAACCCTCTACGCGTTTCGAAGGGACTCGAGAATGCCCCTGAAACTCGAACTACGCACATCACCCGATCCATCGTTGCCTTGATCAACCGTATCAGTTTATCCGGAAATCCGTTTTCGTGCATTAGCTGCCATAGCTGGTCCCGATCGATTGTATCATATGCGGCTTTGAAGTCGATAAATAGATGATGTGTGGGCACGTTGTATTCGCGGCATTTCTGCAATACCTGACGTATGGCGAACACCTGGTCTGTGGTAGAGCGTTCACCCATAAATCCCGCCTGGTACTGCCCCACGAACTCTCTTGCAATTGGTGTTAGTCGGCGGCATAAAATTTGGGAGAGTACCTTGTAGGCGGCGTTCAGCAATGTGATTGCGCGGTAGTTGCTACAATCTCACAGTAGTAGTAGTAGTAGTAGTAGTAAAATTCTTCTTTATTTACACAATTTTTGTTCTACAATTATTTTTAACATGTACAGTGATCGGCCGGCTTGGCCCTCCAACTTCAATTTTAATTATTATTATTATTATTATTATTTTTATGTTTCTACTTAATTTTTAAAATATAATGTATCATGACGGCCTTCAGCAGGCGCTAGTGTGTTTTTTAAAATTTGATAACCTAACTACTATGTACACTAATATTTACAATAAAAATTTGATAACCTAGATTGGAACTAGCGCCCTAAGCGCTTGTTGGTCCGAGTGCAAGCAACGGACCCTAAACTTTTCTTTACACTCACCAAAGCGTTCATGTAAGGTTTTTATTCCGGCCAGACGGTGGACCTCGGATGTTCTTGTCCTGGGGGGGGGGGGGGGGGTTGAGGATCATCCTCAGGAATTTGTTTTGGACCCGTTGAAGTTTGAGGTGGTGGGTTTTAGCGCAGCTCTCCCAGACCGGC
This sequence comes from Armigeres subalbatus, assembly GCF_024139115.2. NCBI lineage: Eukaryota > Metazoa > Arthropoda > Insecta > Diptera > Culicidae > Armigeres > Armigeres subalbatus. The sequence goes on from NC_085141.1 coordinate 150,401,877, forward strand.
ATGCCGTATTCGATCACAGGGAGCTTATTTTTCAGGGACAATGACGACCGGCGGTTGATCAAAGGGTACAGTAGTTTCAACAAGACGTTACACTTTGTCACCGTTTTGTCAACCTGCTGCCTGAAAATAAGCTTGCTGTCGAGGGTCAAGCCAAGGTAGTCGGCCTCATTGGCCCATTCCACAGTCGTGCCATTGAGGATGATTTTACAGTCCCCAGGCGGAACAAGTTTAGGGGATTTGGAGTGGGGGAAAATGATGACCTGGGTCTTCGCCGCGTTGATACAGATCTTCCAGCTGGTGAGGTACTCTGTCAGGGCATCCAGGCCTCGTTGGAGTTTTGCCACTAGCGCTCTGATCACTCTACCGTTGTAGACGATGGATGTGTCATCTGCGAACAGAGACAGAATGCCGCCTTCTGGAGGTTCTGGCATGTCGGAGGTGAACAGATTGAAAAGCAGGGGCCGAGGATACTGCCCTGGGGACGCCTGCGGCGATGTTGAACGCATTGGAACTCGCTCCGCTGATTGAGACCCGAAATGTCCTTGCCGACAGGTAATTGTTGATGATTTTCACCAGGTAGCTGGGAAGATTGTAGCGTTGTAGTTTGTACACCAGGCCATCATGCCATACATTGTCAAATGCCTTCTCGACATCGAGTAAGGCCATGGCGGATGTTTTCGAGACAAATTTGTTCCGTCTGAGGACGTTGGTAACTCAGGTCAGTTGGTGTACAGTTGACCGACCGCGTCGGAAACCAAACTGTTCCTCGAGCAAGATGTTGAGATTTTCGGCAGACTCAAGTAACCGGTGATGAATAGCTTTTTCGAATAGCTTGGATAACCCTGAGAGAAGGCTGATGGGTCGATAACTTTTGGGAGAGGAAGGATCCTTCCCAGGCTTCCGGATGGGGATGACTTTCGCTGACTTCCAGGACGATGGGAAGTAGCTGAGCCGGAGACACTGATTAAAGATCAGTGAGAGGTGCTCAAAGAACGGAGCACTCATGTGTTTGAGCTCGAGATTCAGGATGCTGTCGAAGCCTGGGGCCTTCATGTTCTTCGACGATTTGATATAGGCCGTCAATTCGCCAGCTGAGATCTCCAACTCCTCCGAGAAGTCGTTGGGAATCAAATGGATGTTGTTTGCATGCTCGTTGACGGCTGCTTCGTGAGGACTGGTGATGTTCTGCCCAAGATTGTGTGAGCTGACGAAGTGACGACCTATTTCAGCGACCTTCTCTGCAGGAGTTATCAAGCGATCCTTCGAGCCATTATTGTCTAGTGGGATCAAAGGTGGAATGGGCCGAGGCTTGGATTTTAGAATTTTGGTCATTTTCCAGAACGGCTTAGCATAATCTGGGAGAGTGCGGATCTTATTCGAGAAGTCGTTATTTTTGAGGTCCACCATTCTGGCCTTGATAATTTTTGTGATTCGATTGCAGCGTGCCTTAAGCTCAGGCAGTCCAGTACGCTGAAACTGCCTGCGAGTGACATTCCGCAATCGAATCAAATCTTTGGTGAGTGTATCGATGTTTAAGGAGTTGCTTACCTGCCGAGCCGTCGGTACGTGTTGCTCTCGGGCCGCCGTGATCGCCTCCTCGATAGCGCACAGCTGGCGGTCGATACTTTCCGGCGTCTCCGGACGCACCTCGTAGTCAACGGTGTTATCGACGCACTGCTGGAAACGCTGCCAGTTCACTCGGTGGTAGTTCCGCCGTAACTGCTGGTGCCGATTGACCGAGGAGCCCAGTTCCGCCACCACCGGATAGTGATCCGAACTGAGCTCCTGGTATACAACCGGCTGCGAGACGTGGTCACTCAGGTTTGTTACGTAGAGGTCGAGCGTTGCGTGGGCACCGGACCGACTCCGCCGAGTGTGGGAATCCGGGCTCAGGATCGTGTAGTGGCCTTCCTCCATGTCGTTGCTCCAGATGGTGCCGTTTCGATTGCCGCGACTGTTGCCCCAGGCTTGATGTTTGGCATTCAAGTCGCCGGCAATGATATACTGGCCTTGCCTCCGCGTCAGCTTGACGATGTCCTCCGAAGGGCAGCCGATGATCCATCGCCGGCTTTGGCTTGCGTTGGACAGTACGCCGCGATGAGCGCGATTGTGCCGACCGAAGTGGTGATTTCGACACCGATGGCCTCGATGACACTGAGCTGGAAGCTTGGAAGCAGACGACAGTTGATGTTGTAGCGAAGAGCGATGGCCACACCACCTCCCCTGGTCGGCCGGTCGAGTCGCACGATGCGGAAGTCCGGGATGTTGATGTTCACCTCCGGGTTTTTGAACGCCACGTCTATTTCCTTCTCCTCAAGGAAATCCTTCAGCTCGATTGTTTTGCTCTTTAGCGAGCAAGCGTTCCAGTTGACCAGGCCCACCCTAGCAGCCATTTTCAATGATGAACATGCCAAGTGTGAAGACCTGGTCGAATCGGGTTTTGCAGCCGCGCAGTCGAGTGGCGAGCTGCGCGAAGATCGGCATCAGTTGCTCCGGAGTGTACAGCGGGGCAGATTCTTCCGGTGGGACGGCTTCGTTCTCCGACGGGGAGCCGGGATGGCTGGAAAGTTCACCTCGTTGATTACAGGAACACGGTTCTTCTTCGGAATGGTCCTGGTGGAAGCCTTCTTCCGGATTTCCAGGAACTCGGCTCGCTTTGGGCAGCCCTTTGTGGTGGCCCGATGTTTGTCGCCACAGTTGGCGCACTTGGGATCGGCCACCTCCATTTTGTCGCACTCGTCAGTCGGATGGGGTTCGCCACACTTGTTGCAGCGCGGCTTCATGCGGCAGTTCCTGGTGCCGTGCCCGAAATTGAAGCAGTTGGTGCATTGCGTGACATCGCGGTGCACTGGCCGATATCGCTCCCAGTCAACGGCGGTGTAATTTATAACGCCAACCAGCTTCAGGCCCTTCCAGGTAGTGGAGCCGTGCTCCAGATGGATCAGGTAAAGCTGGTCGCGATATTTCCTCGCCTTGTCGTGACGAGCGATCTTGTGGACGGCTACTGGCTTCAGTCCGCAACTTTCAAGCTCTGCTTGGAGCTCTTCCTCCTTCATGTCGTGAAGTCCTCGCAGCAAAGCCTTGAGCGGCTTCGTGCCGGGGTGGTCATTATTAAGTATCAGTTTGGAAGTTTAGGAGGTTCGGTATATTAGAGATGAAGACACTTCTTTACTCTAGGCAGTCTGATCTAAAACTGATTCGCTCGTTCAGATCGACCCAAATCTATATTCCTCAGTTTCGTAGATACATTGAATACCACAGTATATACTATAAAGGTGGGTATACATCAGATCTTCCCCTTTGGAAAGCAGAGAACTTCATTCAAGTTAAACTTCATTCATTTCATTTTTTTTACCTAGGATCTATACTTAATATTATGCTCGAAAGCATGAAACTCAAAATAATAGAAAACATCAAACATCTTATAATTCGAAGGTGACATTAATCACCATAATAGTTCACTTATTTAAACATTACTTGTCCTTGTCCAATGGCCTTGGGTACCAAAATTCTTCCTGTCTAGTCGATTTGCGTAGACGTTTGGAACGTCTCAAATTCAAATCGCTCCGGTCGCTTGCAACTTGCTTTCGCTTTCTGTTCCGTCTGACTGGCAACGGCGAAGCTCCTGAGTCCACCACCATTTCTTCAAACTCCTGGCCATCGCGTTCCCCGACCCATTCGATCCGTTTTCGATTCCCGGCCTTTGCCTCGTTATCGTTTGCAATTGTCGTCGTGTAGAAATTGTTACGTTGGGTCTGTCGTTCGTCTCAGAGTCTTTCGCAATCCTCAGTTGGCTCCTGTGAGCCATAGTGACCGCGCTTCCAAGCTGTACCTGGAAGGTGTTCAGAGAAAATTTTCTTATAAAAACTGCCTTTAGCCATCTAATTTGATGGTGCGGGTTATGGTTTTTATACCATAACTCATCTCCGGCCATCAGTTTGTCAAAAGGATCAACTTTGGAATTTGCCAAAGTATCGTTCCTTAAATTTGATTCGTCATTGTCGGGTAATAAAGAGAGCTGATTTTATAATTACTTTTAGGGTGTAATAGATCAATTAAGGTCTTTGGTTTGTACGAGAATATCTTTGCTGATGGAAATTTTCCATCATCTGTCAAGTTGTAGTTCCTATAATTGATAAGAAAAAGATTGATTTGGTCCTCTAAATTTAATTCTGAAATTTCCAGTTCTAATAAGAATTTCTTCAAAACTTCCTTAACTGTTTTTACGGACCTTTCCGCCTGTCCGTTGCTTGACGGATTATAAGGAGGGCTTTTAAACACTTTAATGCCTTGTCTTTCCAAAAAGTCTACAAATGAATAGGAATTGAATGGTGGGCCTCCGTCAGATACCAACACGTCGGGCAATCCAAATCGTGCAAAAAAACCAATTAGCTTCCTCAATACTTTCTCATAATCTGTACCGTTACGCATCCATTCCACATCAATCCATTTTGAATAACTATCAACAATTAGTAAAATGTATGTCTTTGAAAATAAAAGAAGTCAATATGAATCCTACTGAAAGGCCTTGTGGTGGGTATCCATTTAGATTCAATTTTCTGCTTCGGCACTATTCTCATGCTATTGCATATGTCACATTTAGCTACAAAGTTTTCTACATCCAAGTTAATTCCAAACCAAAATACGGAAAAACGAGCCAGTCTTTTCATTTTTACGATGCCCGAATGATTTGCGTGCAAAAGTTTAAGCACAGCTTTTTGCAATGTATATGGAATGACAACTCGGTTCCTATATAATAAACAGCCATCAATAAATTCTAAATCATGTTGATTTGCATATACATCTGCTAATTTCTTATCAACTTTCTCTGGCCAACCTTGTAATGTGTATGAAATAATATTTTGTAAAAACTCATCCGCTTCCGTTGCCTTGGCCACCACATTCAAATCTATCGGAAAATCCTTCGAAAAATTGATACTACCAATCTGTTCTACATCTAAACTTTCAGGAATACTTTGTTCTAAAGGAAAACGCGAACAGAAATCCGCGTTACCCATTTTATCCGAAGGTCGATATTGAATTTCAAAATCATATATTGATAATTCCAATATGTAACGTTGAAGCCTTGTGACATAAATAGAGTGCTTGCCCATTTTTCCAAAAATACCAACTAGTGGCTTATGATCCGTAAAAACATCAAACTTTTTACCGTATAAGTATTTATGAAATTTCTTGATAGTGCAAACGAGTGCCAATGCTTCCAAATGAAGGATAGGGTATTTTTTGTGCGTCATTCAACGAAAACGAAGTAAACGAAATTGGTTTCTGTACACCGGCTATAGTATTAGCTCTCACTCCCCCAGTCCATATCCAGAAGCATCTGTAACAACAGCTATGGGTTTTTTGGATCTTAATACTCTAAAAGCTTGGCTTCCAACAAGGATTTGTTACTAACTTTAAAGCTTTTTCACATGCTCCATCCCAATCAAATTTAACTTTATTTTTAAAAAGATAAAGGATGCAATTTTGTGGATAAATGAGGAATGAACTTATTATAGAAATTTATTAAACCAAGGAATGATTTTAGTTCAGTTACGTTAGTAGGCACTTTTGCACTCTTCACAGTCAATATTTTATCCGGACTCGGCATTAGCCCTCTCTCGCTCAGTATGTGTCCCAAATAAGGTAATTCCGAAAAGAAAAACTACATTTCTCCAGATTCACCTTAATGTTGAATTTTTCTAGCCTTTGCAGAACCATATGTAATTTTTTTACAATCTTCCAGGTCCACACCTGCGATGAGAACATCGTCTAAATAACACGAAACAAGCTCAATTCCATCTAACACTTGATCCATTACCTGTTGAAAAATGGATGCACTCGCGGATGCGCCTTGTGGTAAACGATTATATATATATAGACCCTTAATGGTATTAATCACCATAAATTTCTTCGATCTATCAGTCAATGTCAACTGTGTGTACGCCCCCTCTAAATCCAATGCACAAAATACCCGGCATCCCGCCAATTTAGCAAAAATGTCTTGGGGTACTGGTAGAGGATACGTATTTGGGACAATCAGTTGATTTATCGAAGTCTTACAATCAATTATGAGACGAATATCTGCATTTTATATAACTATTACCACTGGTGAAACCCATTCACTAGTTTTAATAGGGGTGATAACTTTCTGCTCTTCCAATTTAGTCAAATATTCTAAAACTTTTTCCCTCAATCTATATGGGACATCGTATGCTTTTTTGAAAATAGGAGAACCCTCCTTCATGACCAAATCCGCCTCAAAATTTTTAATAGGTGTCGAAAAATCTTTCGCAAAACTTTTGTAAATTTCCTCTTAACTTGTGCCACTAAGTCACCGCCTTGAAGATCAATCATGCAATTGATATTACTTGAACCATTAAAATATTGTTTCCAATTTGGAAAGAAAATATTTAACCAAGTTCTTCCCAACAATGGCACAAAAGCATAGTTGCCTTTCAACACCAATAACTGTAATTTGGCCAATTTATCCCTTAGTTTGACAATGACCTCTACTTCTCCTTCAACACTTAGATTTGAACCATTCACAACAATTAATTTTTTATCACTAGTCTTCAAAGGTATTCTGAAATTTGCATAATATTGATCTTCACTCATTACAGTAACGGATGACCCACTATCAATCTCCATTTTAAATAATTTCCCGTCAATTTCAACCTGTACAAAACAGGCGTCAGTAAGTTTGTTAACACAAGACATCATCATACACTGTAATTCACCTGAATTGTCATTATCGTCGTCATCCGTCCTCATACACTGCATCCGTTCGCAAAGATCCTGATTAGATTGCTGGTAATCGTCTTCGTCAACTGTCCCCGTAAAATTAACTGCATCACGCTTCATATTCTTCAGCCTAAAACATTTTCGTTTAATGTGACCTCTCACACCGCAGAAATCACACACTAGATCTGCATGAGGCCGACTAATGTTCCTCTTCCACTCCATAGGCTTCACACTATTGTAACTCCTGATATGCCTTTGTTCATTTCTGCCCAAAAAACCTCTTCCTGTTTGTGCTCCACGAAAAGATCTATTAAAACCCAACCTACTTTTCACGGGTCCTCTATTTGAACCAGATTGTCCAGAATTATTATAGCGATAAACTGCCGCCAGCTTTTCTAGAGCGGAGCCGTTAGGAGATCTTATCGGAGCAATTTGAGCGAAATTTACACCATCTTGTAGCCTTCGTGCATTAGTCCCAGCCATTTCCCACGTTGTACAAATTTTTTCAGCTGACGCTAAAGTTAAATTTTCTTCATTGAATAAACGTTGTTGGAGTAGTTTGTCCCTTACACCCGCTACTATTCTGTCTCTAATGGCTGAATTTTTGAAGTCGGCAAAATTGCAAAATTCAGCCTGCAATTTGATAGATAGAATAAAATCTTCAATCGATTCATCAGGCTGCTGAAAACGGTTATTAAATTTATATCGTTGAATTAAATCTGTTTCTGTTTTATCAAATCTCGACTTCAATCTATTCACTAATTCTTCAAAAGACGCATTGTTTAATTCACCATTGGGAAACAAAAGTTTTAGTTCGGAGAATACGGTTGGGCCACTCATTGTAATAAGATGTGCTTTTTTCATATCTTCTGCCACATTGTTTACCACAAAAAAATATCCTAGGCGTTCAATCCAATCAGCGAAGGAATTACCTTTACGAAATGGCTCTATTGTTAAAGAAACATTGGATTGTGCCATATTGATTTCAATCTGATTTCTCTACAACGGTAGGGCCAATAAAGGGAAAAAGTGGAATGAGCTTACCGGAGTTGAAGAAGCTGTCGACCTTCGCCGCAAACAGCAGGACAATCTACCTTCTGGCAGAGATGGTTCAATGGTGTGAGCACTTGGATTGGATTGGAAGTTAAACGTGATGATTTACGGACCACCAACAATACTCCTGAATTTGATTTCAGTACCTAGATGAATTAGAGAAGAAACCGTTAATAATAGAAACTAGCAATTTTCTTTCAACAGCTAAATCAACTTTTTGGTTTAGCTTGATCACTTTGCTCTTTACACTCGCTCTCTATTGAATATACCTATATATCACACTTTTTCCAAAATGGTGTTACGTAAGGTTGTATAAATGTATGTCTGTTAATATCGCATTAGTACTAGTTAGTATTAACACTTTTTTTTTTTAATAATTTATATTGAAAAGTTAACTTTTAAGCTTACACTGCTCAACTTTTTTTTTTATCCGCACTCTGCAGTATTATCCTTGATCCAATCAATCCGTTGGCGCGAAACGAACGATAGCCACGTAGCACGTGTTTCAGCAGCCGCTTCTATTGTTTCTCGGCCTATGGATACTGCACTCGTAGTATGGCTGCTAATTCAATTAAAGACAATGTGATGACCACTTGTACTTAGTACAATGACGAAACTGAACTTCACACGCGAACAATGGTAAAATGCCTTCGTCTCGTCGCCACTATTAAGTATCAGTTTGGAAGTTTAGGAGGTTCGGTATATTAGAGATGAAGACACTTCTTTACTCTAGGCAGTCTGATCTAAAACTGATTCGCTCGTTCAGATCGACCCAAATCTATATTCCTCAGTTTCGTAGATACATTGAATACCACAGTATATACTATAAAGGTGGGTATACATCAGTCATGAGTGTAGTACTCATACTTGTGGACCTCGAGGAGCTCCACGACGGATTGATGATGGTCCCTGTTGGCCGGCATCACTTTCACGCCCTCGCTGCAGAGCCGAAAAGTACATTTCAGCCCCTTAGCGATCAGCTGGCGAATTTTTGGGCGTAAATCCGGCGGATCGCCCTTCACAAACACGGGCGGGCACTTCTCCTTCCGCTCCGGTTGCACCTGCGGCAGCTGCGATTGCTGCTTCTTCCTCTTTTTCGGCGGATTGCCGGCGTCATCAAGCGGCAACGGCGAGAACACCTTGCTCTGCAAAAGCTGCTTGGAGGGGTTACCCGCGCCTCCAAGAGCAGTGCGCTTAGGCACTTTTCCAGCGACCGAATCGGCCACCGAGTCTCCCCTGACGGGTCCGGGAGAAAAGAACGCCAACGCGACAAGCGAAAACGAAAAACAGCGAAAGAACGAGAAAAAAAAAACACTTCGAAAAAATGCGCGAGCAAAAAACACGTCCGTACGTGTTGCTGTCTCGAACTGGGGATTGCTACAATCCAGCTTATCGCCCTTTTTGTAGATGGGACACACGACACCTTCCATCCACTCCTGCGGCAGAACCTCATCCTCCCAAACCTTGGTTATCACCCAGTGCAGCGCTCTAGCCAGTGCCTCACCACCGTGTTTAAACAGCTCTCCTGGTAGTTGGTCAACTCCAGGGGCTTTGTTGTTTTTCAGCTGGCCGATCTCCTCCTGGATTTCCTGGAGATTCGGAGCCGGAAGTCGCATGTCCTGCGCGCGTGCTCCTAGGTTCATTACCATACCGCCATCGTTGTCTGCCATATCGCCATTCAGGTGCTCTTCGTAGGGCTGCCGCCACCTTTGGATCACCTCACGCTCGTTTGTAAGAAGGTTCCCGTTTGTGTCCTTACACATATCGGGCTGTGGCACGTGGCCCTTACGTGAACGGTTCATCTTCTCATAGAACTTTCGTGCGTTATTAGCGCGGTACAGTTCCTCCGTCTCTCCACGGTCTCGATCTTCCTGCTGGCGCTTTTTCCTCCGGAAAATCGAGTTTTGTCTGTTCCGCTTTCCGTTTTTAAAGGCGGCTGTCAGGGCTGTTTTTTGTCCCACCTAACACCAGGACTTGGGCTTGTGCGCTTTGAGCGGCACACGGTAGCTCTGGCGGAGCCTACTTGCGGATGCATGCAGCTTTTTATAGAGGTTTAACAGGGCCCACTGTCAAACCCCACCACATCCTAGGCAGGCGCCACAACTCGCCATGATGTATTGCTTAATTGCGGGCCAGGGGTACGGACTGGCGAAAGGGTTTTGGTTTTAGTGGGTCGGGTAAAAGTTACATGACAAACCCATCCCCACACTACCTGAGTTGCCTTCTCAGGTGTCTTTTTTTTTTTACAAGGGAGAATGCATTTACACACTAACCCAGTACACGTGCATTGTAGTTGCCAAACTACCACACGGAAGTGTACTGGAGTGTCGGACTCGACCCTACCGGTAATACCGACTAAACTCCCTTGGGTCCACCATCGTTTCCCCAGGAACTACCTCGCAGTACTACTTCTGGGGGGACGGCAGTACTAAGCGTACTCACTCATTATCGCTCACACAGGCACTCGTCCCACGCGAGACTGACTTGGGTGCTCGCACCCCATTCACTCCATTTGAGTCTTACTTGGATGCTCTCCCGGACGCTCCGCTGCCATGCCTCGAGGTGTCAATAGCGGTAACTGCCTGGGCCTACAGATATTGCGCTACGACACTCTGCCTCAGCACGAGCAGATCAATCACAAAACTGCCGAAGCAGACCATACGCTACCCTGCCGAAGCAGGGACACTCCCCATGCACCACATGTGCACAACTGTAGGTGTGTGGGTACAACCCACTGCTACCCTGCCGCCGAAGCAGCTTCTCCAAAGACCATTCGCTCCATGTGACCCTTTTCGGGTGCTCACTCTAACACTCCACTGCAATGCCTCGAGGTGTCGATGGGATACCTCGACTCCTGCCTCAGCATGTGCAGTCCATACTCAGACTTCTGCTGCGCTTTGAGGTGACAATAGCGGCGGAGACACGCTATGACACTCCTGCCTCAGCACAACCAGATCACTCACTCCCTGCCGAAGCAGCTCACGCGCTACCCTACCGAAGTAGGTACACTCCACAACTTATTCTAACACTCCACTGCCATGCCTCGAGGTGTCGATAGCGGTATGTGGGGACTAATCAACGATACTACGCTACGACACTCTTACCTTAGCATGTGCAGTCCATACTCAGACTTCTGCTGCGCTTCGAGGTGGCCATAGCGGCGGCGACTCGCTATGACACTCCTGCCTCAGCACAACAGATCACTCACTCCCTGCCGAAGCAGCTCACGCACTACCCTACCGAAGTAGGGACACTCCACATGCCAGTTGGCACTCCCTCCCTGGGCTTGTGCTTTTGAAGCGGCACACAGTCGCTTTGATAGAGTCCGCTTACGGGCACTTGTGGTTTTTGGGAGGGATTTTAGCAGAGCCCACTGCTAAATCCCACCACGCCCTAGGCAGTTCTCCTGACTCGCAGACAGCTGGGGAGGGTCGTCAAGCCCTTGGACATCATGCTGTTCCTGCTGTCCCTGCTGCCCCCTTCTCAGGTGTCTGGTAAAACGTAACAGCCCTGCAATGATTGCGCCTCCTGTAATGAAGATAGTCACAAAACATATAACAAAAGTCCCGGATGCGTTCGCACTTCCTTTCCTTCTGGGAAATTGGCCACTGGTCGTCCTGAAAAGGACGGTTTCTTTCAGGTAGTTGGGTTGGGTTGGGTTTGGGCTGTTGTGTTCAGGTGGTGGCGGCCGACTTCTTCTCGGTCCTCTTCGGCAGCAGAACCGCCTGTATGTTGGGCAAGACGCCACCTTGGGCGATAGTTACGCCAGCAAGCAGCTTGTTCAACTCCTCATCGTTACGGATAGCCAGCTGCAGATGGCGGGGAATGATGCGAGTTTTTTTGTTATCGCGAGCGGCATTTCCTGCTAGCTCGAGCACTTCCGCTGCCAGGTACTCCATCACGGCGGCCAGATAGACCGGGGCACCGGCACCCACACGTTCGGCGTAGTGACCCTTCCGGAGCAGACGGTGGATGCGACCAACCGGGAACTGCAACCCAGCGCGTACGGAGCGGGATTTCGGCTTTCCCGGACTTTGCCTCCCTTGCCACGGCCAGACATCGTTTTGGTTGGTTGGTTGTTTGGTTGGTTGCGCCTGATTTGATGATCGCCGCGCTCAGTTGGTGGCTGGATGACTGACTGGATGAGAGAGATGCCGGAAAAGATGCCTTGGCACTGGTTTTGCGCAACAGCACTGGCATCGAGCGAACGAAAGGCGGTGCCAGCAAGCGGTCACCAATGGTACCGAACACCGAAGGGGCGGTCCCTCGGTCTGCATTGCGCTGGGATACTGGCAAGCCGATGGCAGTTCGAAAGAACGAACGACGCACCGAAGTACCACCCAAGCATGGCACCGAAAACCGGCGGCGGCGGCGGCGGAAAGGCAGCGAAAAAGGCGGCAACGGCTGCAACGGGCAGCGGCAGCGGGAGCGGGACCAAGGCTCAGAAAAACATCGTCAAGGGCGACATTCCAGTTCGAGACAGCAACACGTACGGACGTGTTTTTTGCTCGCGCATTTTTTCTAAGTGTTTTTTCTCGTTCTTTCGCTGTTTACGTTTTCGCTTGTCGCGTTGGCGTTATTTTCTCCCGGACCCGTCATGGGAGACACGGTGGCCGATTCGGTCGCTGGAAAAGTGCCTAAGCGCACTGCTCTTGGAGGCGCGGGTAACCCCTCCAAGCAGCTTTTGCAGAGCAACGTGTTCTCGCCGTTGCCGCTTGATGATGCCGGCAATCCGCCGAAAAAGAGGAAGAAGCAGCAATCGCAGCTGCCGCAGGTGCAACCGGAGCGGAAGGAGAAGTGCCCGCCTGTGTTTGTGAAGGGCGATCCGCCGGATTTACGCCCAAAAATTCGCCAGCTGATCGCTAAGGGGCTGAAATGTACTTTTCGGCTCTGCAGCGAGGGCGTGAAAGTGATGCCGGCCAACCGGGACCATCATCAATCCGTCGTGGAGTTCCTCGAGGTCCACAAGTATGAGTACTACACTCATGACCATCCCGGCACGAAGCCGCTCAAGGCTTTGCTGCGAGGACTTCACGACATGAAGGAGGAAGAGCTCCAAGCAGAGCTTGAAAGTTGCGGACTGAAGCCAGTAGCCGTCCACAAGATCGCTCGTCACGACAAGGCGAGGAAATATCGCGACCAGCTTTACCTGATCCATCTGGAGCACGGCTCCACTACCTGGAAGGACCTGAAGCTGGTTGGCGTTATAAATTACACCGTCGTTGACTGGGAGCGATATCGGCCAGTGCACCGCGATGTAACGCAATGCACCAACTGCTTCAATTTCGGGCACGGCACCAGGAACTGCCGCATGAAGCCGCGCTGCAACAAGTGTGGCGAACCCCATCCGACTGACGAGTGCGACAAAATGGAGGTGGCCGATCCCAAGTGCGCCAACTGTGGCGACAAACATCGGGCCACCACAAAGGGCTGCCCAAAGCGAGCCGAGTTCCTGGAAATCCGGAAGAAGGCTTCCACCAGGACCATGCCGAAGAAGAACCGTGTTCCTGTAATCAACGAGGTGAACTTTCCAGCCATACCTGCTCCCCGTCGTGTGATTCCAATACTCCCACCGCTACAGCCGCATAAGCGACTGGCAGCGGCAGCTGCATCGGTCCAAGCTCCAACATCGTCGTCACCATCCACCAGCGAATGGCCCCCGCTTCCTCCTCCTGGGTTCCGTCGGCAGTCGGAGAACGAAGCCGTCCCACCGGAAGAATCTGCCCCGCTGTACACTCCGGAGCAACTGATGCCGATCTTCGCGCAGCTCGCCACTCGACTGCGCGGCTGCAAAACCCGATTCGACCAGGTCTTCACACTTGGCATGTTCATCATTGAAAATGGCTGCTAGGGTGGGCCTGGTCAACTGGAACGCTTGCTCGCTAAAGAGCAAAACAATCGAGCTGAAGGATTTCCTTGAGGAGAAGGAAATAGACGTGGCGTTCATCACCGAAACGCACCTAAAACCGGAGGTGAACATCAACATCCCGGACTTCCGCATCGTGCGACTCGACCGGCCGCCCAGGGAGGTGGTGTGGCCATCGCTCTTCGCTACAACATCAACTGTCGTCTGCTTCCAAGCTTCCAGCTCAGTGTCATCGAGGCCATCGGTGTCGAAATCACCACTTCGGTCGGCACAATCGCGCTCATCGCGGCGTACTGTCCAACGCAAGCCAAAGCCGGCGATGGATCATCGGCTGCCCTTCGGAGGGACATCGTCAAGCTGACGCGGAGGCAAGGCCAGTATATCATTGCCGGCGACTTGAATGCCAAACATCAAGCCTGGGGCAACAGTCGCGGCAATCGAAACGGCACCATCTGGAGCAACGACATGGAGGAAGGCCACTACACGATCCTGAGCCCGGATTCCCCACTCGGCTGAGTCGGTCCGGTGCCCACGCAACGCTCGACCTCTACGTAACAAACCTGAGTGACCACGTCTCGCAGCCGGTTGTATACCAGGAGCTCAGTTCGGATCACTATCCGGTGGTGGCGGAACTGGGCTCCTCGGTCAATCGGCACCAGCAGTTACGGCGGAACTACCACCGAGTGAACTGGCAGCGTTTCCAGCAGTGCGTCGATAACACCGTTGACTACGAGGTGCGTCCGGAGACGCCGGAAAGTATCGACCGCCAGCTGTGCGCTATCGAGGAGGCGATCACGGCGGCCCGAGAGCAACACGTACCGACGGCTCGGCAGGTAAGCAACTCCTTAAACATCGATACACTCACCAAAGATTTGATTCGATTGCGGAATGTCACTCGCAGGCAGTTTCAGCGTACTGAACTGCCTGAGCTTAAGGCACGCTGCAATCGAATCACAAAATTATCAAGGCCAGAATGGTGGACCTCAAAATAACGACTTCTCGAATAAGATCCGCACTCTCCCAGATTATGCTAAGCCGTTCTGGAAAATGACCAAAATTCTAAAATCCAAGCCTCGGCCCATTCCACCTTTGATCCCACTAGACAATAATGGCTCGAAGGATCGCTTGATAACTCCTGCAGAGAAGGTCGCTGAAATAGGTCGTCACTTCGTCAGCTCACACAATCTTGGGCAGAACATCACCAGTCCTCACGAAGCAGCCGTCAACGAGCATGCAAACAACATCCATTTGATTCCCAACGACTTCTCGGAGGAGTTGGAGATCTCAGCTGGCGAATTGACGGCCTATATCAAATCGTCGAAGAACATGAAGGCCCCAGGCTTCGACAGCATCCTGAATCTCGAGCTCAAACACATGAGTGCTCCGTTCTTTGAGCACCTCTCACTGATCTTTAATCAGTGTCTCCGGCTCAGCTACTTCCCATCGTCCTGGAAGTCAGCGAAAGTCATCCCCATCCGGAAGCCTGGGAAGGATCCTTCCTCTCCCAAAAGTTATCGACCCATCAGCCTTCTCTCAGGGTTATCCAAGCTATTCGAAAAAGCTATTCATCACCGGTTACTTGAGTCTGCCGAAAATCTCAACATCTTGCTCGAGGAACAGTTTGGTTTCCGACGCGGTCGGTCAACTGTACACCAACTGGCCGGAGTTACCAACGTCCTCAGACGGAACAAATTTGTCTCGAAAACATCCGCCATGGCCTTACTCGATGTCGAGAAGGCATTTGACAATGTATGGCATGATGGCCTGGTGTACAAACTACAACGCTACAATCTTCCCAGCTACCTGGTGAAAATCATCAACAATTACCTGTCGGCAAGGACATTTCGGGTCTCAATCAGCGGAGCGAGTTCCAATGCGCACAACATCGTCGCAGGCGTCCCCCAGGGCAGTATCCTCGGGCCCCTGCTTTTCAATCTGTTCACCTCCGACATGCCAGAACCTCCAGAAGGCGGCATTCTGTCTCTGTTCGCAGATGACACATCCATCGTCTACAACGGTAGAGTGATCAGAGCGCTAGTGGCAAAACTCCAACGAGGCCTGGATGCCCTGACAGAGTACCTCACCAGCTGGAAGATCTGTATCAACGCGGCGAAGACCCAGGTCATCATTTTCCCCACTCCAAATCCCCTAAACTTGTTCCGCCTGGGGACTGTAAAATCATCCTCAATGGCACGACTGTGGAATGGGCCAATGAGGCCGACTACCTTGGCTTGACCCTCGACAGCAAGCTTATTTTCAGGCAGCAGGTTGACAAAACGGTGACAAAGTGTAACGTCTTGTTGAAACTACTGTACCCTTTGATCAACCGCCGGTCGTCATTGTCCCTGAAAAATAAGCTTGCTGTCTACAAGCAAATCACCTGTGATCGAATACGGCATGCCGGTCTGGGAGAGCTGCGCTAAAACCCACCACCTCAAACTTCAACGGGTCCAAAACAAATTCCTGAGGATGATCCTCAACACCCCCCCCCCCCAGGACAAGAACATCCGAGGTCCACCGTCTGGCCGGAATAAAAACCTTACATGAACGCTTTGGTGAGTGTAAAGAAAAGTTTAGGGTCCGTTGCTTGCACTCGGACCAACAAGCGCTTAGGGCGCTAGTTCCAATCTAGGTTATCAAATTTTTATTGTAAATATTAGTGTACATAGTAGTTAGGTTATCAAATTTTAAAAAACACACTAGCGCCTGCTGAAGGCCGTCATGATACATTATATTTTAAAAATTAAGTAGAAACATAAAAATAATAATAATAATAATAATTAAAATTGAAGTTGGAGGGCCAAGCCGGCCGATCCCTGTACATGTTAAAAATAATTGTAGAACAAAAATTGTGTAAATAAAGAAGAATTTTACTACTACTACTGTCAAGGGCGACAAACAACCGAAGCGGAAACTACGGAGGAAGGAAAGCTACGCCATCTACGTTTACAAGGTGTTGAAGCAGGTCCACCCGGACACTGGCGTCTCGTCGAAGGCGATGAGCATCATGAACAGCTTCGTAAACGACATCTTCGAGCGTATCGCGGCCGAGGCCTCCCGTCTGGCGCACTACAACAAACGCTCAACGATCACCAGCCGCGAGATTCAGACCGCCGTTCGCCTCCTGCTGCCGGGCGAGCTGGCCAAGCACGCTGTCTCGGAGGGCACCAAAGCCGTCACCAAGTACACCAGCTCCAAGTGAACAAGCGAGGTTTTCGGAGACGTACCCCCACAGATACCAAAACGGCCCTTTTCAGGGCCCCAGCGGCACTCACAGAGGAGAGAGAGAGAGAGAGAGAGAGAGAGAGAGAGAGAGAACGATGTTTTGACATTGTGACGTTTCCTTTCCGACCTACTGGCCCCTATCCGGTTCTCTGTTGGAATATTATTTTCGCTATTCTTTTTCTTCCGACATTCGCACTGAGTGACCAGCCCACTGAGGTCTGCCGTGTAGTATTTTGTAGTGTTTTATACGATTCACAGTATTTTCTTCTTTGTATACTTGCTACAGCTCACGATTCGGCGCCAAGGCAAGTCAAGTTTTTTTTCGTTTTTTTTTTTTGTGCGCACCACTTTTCGCTCGAAAAACCCGAAAGCTCTCCGGTCCGCCGCTTTTAACGTCCATGCTTCATGTCCAGAAAAGGGCCGGGCCACTGGTAGAATCAAAGTTTTACATAGAGCAAATTTCGTTTCCGTCTGCATGTTGCAGGACCTAAGCTGGTTACGTAGAAGGCCCTATACGCAGCAGCCTTCATTGGCACATGTCACAAGCGTGCCAAGGTAAACAAATGCTTCAACTACTTCTAACACATCCCCATCAAGCACAACCTCTGCACCAACACCACTAGGTCTTTCTCTATCTCTACCTCCCACCATGTACGTTGTCTTGGTAGCGTTAATGGCTAAGCCTATCCTCGCCGTTTCCCTCTTCAGTGGGACAACAGCCTCCATATCGTCCGCAAAGCCCAGGAACATATGCGGCTGTGTGATGATAGTGCCGTTCCTCTGCGCCCTCGAGTGCAACGTTGAACAATAAATTCGAAAGAGCTTCAGTCCGCCTAAAGTCACAAACAAGGTTGACACTTAACTTTTGTTTTTTTTTTTTAACCTACATTGGCGCCCAGAATGAAGTGCCGATCTTCGATATTCTTTCAGGGAACGATGAAGTTAATCATCCTGAACGCGTCAGTTTTATTTTGACTCAAAATTGAAAGGAACATTGTTTAATTTGAAAATAGCTGAAAAATGCTTCCTCGACATTTTCGGTCCTGTATGACGTAAGGATTCAAACGCACTAGCAAAACACCGCAGGGCACTTGACTCAACCTTTGACAGTTAATATATGGGCCTGACGTTTTGGGCTGATGGTTGATTCGTTCTGAAATGTTGCACAGGCCAATATTTCCCTCAAAATATATTAAACATAAAAATAATATTTTAACTGATTTAGACTTTTACCAGATTTTTTATAACATCGGTTCAAGTATTCTTGACCGATGCACTATCGTTTGCAACCATAAACGAGGTAAGGCTTTAGGACTCAATTAAATTTCCGTTTATGTATCGTATTTTTGTGTTTTACATCGGTGTACAATTATGAAGTGGTTGGCCTTTAGGCCCTTTAGCTTTGATTTTTATTTATTATTTGTACAGTGTCTGTTTTGTTTTGAAATTCTATTTTACATTATAGCCTTATGTAGGCATTCGTTAATTTTCAAAATTTGACAACCTAGCTACCTATTTACACTAATATTTACATAAAATTTGATAACCTAATTGACTATAAGCGCCCTAATCGCTTCTTGGTCCGAGAAGGCGCAACGAACCCTGAACCTTTCCTTGCACTCACCAAAGCGCTCATGTAATGTTTTAATCCCGGCCAGACGGTTGACCTCAGATGTTCTTGTCCTGGGAGGGGTGTGCATGATCATCCGCAGGAACCTGTTTTGGGCCCGTTGTAATTTGAGATGGTGGGTCTTAGCGCAGCTCTCCCAGACCGGCATGCCGTATTCGATCACGACGACCGACGATTGATCAAAGGATACAGTAGTTTCAACAAGACGTTACACTCTTCGTCACCGTTGCCGTTGCCTGAAAATAAGCTTGCTGTCGAGGGTCAAGCCACGGTAGTCGGCCTCGTTGGCCCATTCCACAGTCGTGCCTTTGAGGATGATTTTACAGTCCCCAGGCGGAGCATGTTTAGGAGATTTAGAGTGGGGGAAAACGATGACCTGGACGAACTTGTTCCGTCTGAGGACGTTGGTAACTCGAGTCAGTTGGTGCACGGTAGACCGACCGCGTCGGAAACCAAACTGTTCCTCGAGCAAGATGTTGAGATTTTCGGCAGACTTGTGACCGTTCATTTTCGGGTCACAATTAAATATTTGGTGGGAAGGCCAATTAGTGGTTTAGCTCCAAAAAAAATTGTTATAAATGTTTTGTGTTGTCATAAATGTCTGAATATTAAATAAATGTCTGTCTCCACTTTTTGTAGTGTTTGAGTGATATTTATTTTGTGTTCAGTAGCTTTTGGTTGATGTCTCCAGATTTATTATTTATTTTGTTTGTTTCGTTCACTCCAACTTTAGTTTATTCATTTATTTATTTATTCATTTATTTATTTATTTATTTCTTATTTATTTATTAATTAAAAAGTTTATTTATTTCTTATTTATTTATTTATTAAAAAGTTTATTTATTTATATATTTATTTTGTTTGCACTTTGATATTTATTTACTTATTTATTCAGGCATAGTTTTTTCTTAATTTTTATTTTGATATTTATTTAAATTGATAAGCGGAAACAAGTGTTAGGGACTTTTTAATTGTTAAGGCTTAGCATGCAGCCAGTGTCGGAGTGAATATTTAAAGTAGTATGGGACATCAGCCAGCTCAATACGTGAGCGTAGATACCGTGGACCCCCGGTAATATGACCGTTTTTAATCTGAACACTTTTTAATTTGAACCCCGTTAGTTTGAACATCGTTCAAATTAAAAATGGTTCAAACGTCATTTAGCACGTGGAATCGAGAAAAGAAAAATTGAACATCGTAAAACGGAACGCAGAATCAAAACAAACCAGCAAAGAGAGCGGCCAGAAACCAGTTTTTCTTATGGAAATAGAGTAACCAGAAGTTCAAATTAAAAATGAACCCCGTTAATTTGAATGAGGTACCGTTCAAATTATCGGGGGTCCACGGTATAAGATTTGTGCCTGTTTTATCGTCGTTTGTCCATCATCAGATCATCGTATGCGTCGTAGTCTTCTATTGCTGTGGTTCGTCATTGTCATTGCTCAATTTTGTCGAGTCATATGCCGTGGGAAAAAGATATAAATACCATTCCCCGAATAGGGTGAGGTCTCTTTTTTTGAATATATTCCGGAGGAGTGTAGAACGGTGTGACGGTTCGCGGTATAGTTCGCCTGATATACTAACCGTAGTAGTTCCGCGTAAGTTAGTGACTAGTTTTGAGAACTTAACAGCTAAAGTTTAAACTAGATAAAACTTACGAACTAAAAGGTGAAGCTAAAATAGTAAAATACCACTAAATTAAAAATACCTTAAATAGCTAAATAGTACGGGTCAATTTCGAAAGCCACCACAAACGATTAGGAATTTGCACCAAATGTAAAAAGTTAATCCTAGTCGCGTTTTTTTCGTTTTGGCCATACAACGTACCCATGAAATCAAGCGAGCAGTGGTGAACATTTAAACTGCAGTGACAAAGTGACACAAAGGACAGTGGTCGAACGAACAATACTAGTGGTATTCCGTAAAGACTGTGATTGTTCGTTTCTAAAGGTGCGAGCTCGCTTGATACGACCACTAATAGTGCGCGCAAAATTCGTACCACCCCCCGGACTCGGAACTGTGGCTAACGCTATGACAGCCAAACCGTCAGTATAGTGATTCCCTTGTCCAGTGTGGGAATGTAAGAAAAGAAAAGAAGAACAGAAGAAGAAATTTGAAGCAGATATTCTACAAGGAGTCCCGCAACATGGTCCTGTATACCAACCAGCAAGCATGCCAACGGTTCCTGCATCGGCCGCAACAGTGAGCTCAAACAAAAAGAAATTAAATAAAGCATAAACCCCAAATTGTAAATGTGTCCAAATTAGTTTAATTAAATTTGTATGGCCTGCTAAATCCTAACTTTGTTGTGTTAATTTTATTGTTTAAAAGAAATCTTGTTCTCCGCCATTTTGTTCTGTATAGTCCGCCTTGCCACCAATTATAGGAAGAAATATCCGGGAGAATCGAGTTGGAAAACAACCCTGAAGTGAAACCGTGTTGAGGACCACTGCTCCTATGGTAAAACCGTTACAGGGGTTCTTAACCGGTTTCCACAAAGTTTCACTTAGTATCAATCCAGCTTTCCACGCTCGGTAATGGCGGCTTATCGGTGGGAAAAAATCAATTGGTCACTGTACTGTTTGACACTAGCTGGAGGAAAGCCCTCTGGCGTTCCTGGGTGAGGGGAAGGGAAAAAAGGCCTTTTCGGCAGTGAGTTTTCCTCCAGCTAGTGTCAAACAGTACAGTGACCGATTGATTTTCGCACACCGACAGCAGGGGGCAGCAGGGACAGCAGGGACAGCATGGACCATGTCCAAGGGCTTGACGACCCCTCCCCAGCTGTCTGTGAGTCAGGGAGAACTGCCTAGGCCGTGGTGGGATTTAGCAGTGGGCTCTGCTAAAATCCCTCCCAAAAAACCACAAGTGCCCGTAAGCAGACTCTATCAAAGCGACTGTGTGCCGCTTCAAAAGCACAAGCCCAGAGAGTGCCACTGGCACATCAGGGTTGATATCAGTAAGACCCTGATTATGGCATACTGGTTGCGTGTACTGGTTTCGTATTTGGATATTGTTATATTGTGAAGTGAGGGCTGGCAGTCTGACATTCTACTCTCTTAGTAGGGTCGGGTGACACTGACTCGAAACGGCGAGTGGGCTAATGGCTAGGCTGTCTTCCGTCCCATAAAACCGTGGCGGGCCTTGTAGCACGCTGCCCAATCCTGCCATCCAGTTTTGCCTACTGGGTGAGAGTAGGCTCAGATGCCCTTTCCTGACTTGCGCTGATCTGGCTCTGAACACGCAAGTGTCAACCCTCGCATGGCCTCCCTGCTTGCCGCAAGGCAGGCATAGATAACCATGGGATCACTAAAGGCGACTACTCCAGTAGGATTCGGCGGCAGCCGCAAGGGGGACCCATAAGAAATGAGTATTGAACGAAACCTATCTTTGGAGTTGGAGGTGACGGACCCCTTTGCCAAAAGGGGCCTAGCGAGGTCCCCTATTAAAGAGGGGGCAAGTGGAGTGACGGCTGCTGCTATTGGCAGCACCGAAGAGTATCCAGCGGTGGTGGGGAGTAGCCCTGCCTGCGCGCCTGACGAGCCACTACCCGGGATACGGGTGGTGGCCGAGCAACTCGATGAGATCATCGAATTCGTAAGCGGCAGGCAGAACACCAACAAGGAGCTTAAGCAGAGCCTGTTGGTGCTCCGGCGAGCTGTTCGTGTCGCAAGACAAGAACAGGTCGCTTATATCAGGCGTGTAGCGGAAGCAGAGAGGGTAGCCAAAGGTACGCAGACCAAGGCCCTCTCCTCCCCTAGCGGTGTTACTGCGGCGAAAGAGGCGACCGCCCTTACGGCCAGCGAGGGAAAGAAAACGCCAAGTAAGAAGCGACCCAAACGCGCTACCATTAAGGCGAAGCGTCGCCTGGATGGTGCACCGGAGCCTGAAGGGCGTATGCCCAAGAAGGCGAAAGGCACTAGACAGGCACAAGTTGCTGAGCCACAAGCTGGCCCCAGCCAGCCATCGGTACCCGCCGAAGGGGATGCGAATCCTTGGCAACTGGTCAGTAGGGGCGGAAGTCGAACACCCTCGACCAATGAAGAAAGTGAGAGACAGAGGCGAGGCCTTGTTGGTGAAAACCGACAAGGACAAATACGCCGATGTCCTTAAATCGCTGCGAGCGGCCGATAGCCTATCGGCCCTGGGCCAGGACGTGCGCAGCGTTAGACGTACCAAGAACGGTGAAATGATCTTGGTACTGAAGCGTGGCGCGCAATCCAGCGGGTTGGCTTACAAAAAGCTTGCCCAGGAGGTCTTGGGTGACGGCGCTCAGGTTAGGTCGTTGGGTGCGGAAGTGACCCTCCAGTGTAAGCAGCTGGATGAGGTCACGACCGCGGAAGACGTCGTCTCTGCCGTCAAAGAGCAGTGCGGCACAGAGGTTGAGCGGTCCTCTGTACGTCTAAGAGGGGGATTCTTTGGTACGCAGGTAGCCTATCTCAGACTACCGGTGGCTGACGCCACAAAGGTCATCGAGAAAGGGAAGCTGAAGATCGGCTGGTCAGTATGCCCAGTAAGCGTGCTCCAGCCACCTTCAGTGGACAGGTGCTACCGGTGCCTTGAGTCCGGGCACAAGTCTTATGACTGCAAGGGCCCAGACCGAAGCAAGATGTGTCGTCGCTGCGGCGAGGAGGGACACAAAGCACAGGAATGCGACAAGGCACCTAGGTGCCTTATCTGCGCCAGTAAGAAGCAGGCCCGGAACCATGCTATGGTCGGGCCTGCGTGTCCCTTCGGAGAAGCCAATCGGAAAAAGCCGTGCAAGTAACACAGCTGAATCTGAATCACTGTGCACCTGCCCAGCAGCTGCTGTGGCAGGCGGTCTCGGAGTCGAGGATCGATGTCGCCCTCCTGTCCGACCCGTACAACGTCCCTGCCGGCAACGGCAACTGGGTGGCGGACGGGTCTAGGTCGGCGGCAATTTGCACAACGGGAAGGTACCCCGTTCAAGAGGTTGTACACTCCTCCGCGGAGGGTGTCGCGATAGCCAAGATCAACGGGGTGTTCTATTGTAGCTGCTACGCCCCACCAAGGTGGCCAATGGAACAGTTCAACCAGATGATCGACAGGCTATCGGCCGACCTAGTAGGTCGGAGCCCGTTCGTTATAGCGGGAGACTTTAATGCTTGGGCAGTGGAATGGGGCAGCCGCTGCACCAATCAGAGGGGACAAGCGTTACTCGAGGCACTTGCAAAACTCGACGCAGTGCTTGTCAATGACGGAGCCAGTAGCACATTCCGTAGGAATGGGGTCGAGTCATGGATAGATGTAACGTTTGTCAGCCCTAGTCTGGTCTCGGACCTAGACTGGAGGGTAGACGAGGGCTACACCCATAGTGATCACCTAGCAATTCGCTTCAAGATCAATTATGGTGTGCAGCGTCCGAGGGCGGGTGATCCCTGTCAGGTCCGTGGGTGGAAGACCACTCACTTCGACAGCGAAGTTTTCACCGCGGCCCTGGGACTGGAGGCCAACACCGACAGTCTAAGCGGGGATGCGCTGATAGCTGTCCTATCACGCGCGTGCGACGCTACTATGCCGAGGAAAGCCCTGCCAAGAAATGGCAGACGCCCGGTATACTGGTGGAGTGCCGAAATTGCAGCCCTACGATCAGCCTGCCTCAAGGCTAGACGTAGGACGCAACGAGCCCGCACCGAGGAGGAAAGAGCGGTCCGCCGGGAAGTGTTTCAAGCTGCGAGACTGGCCCTTAACAAGGCTTCAAGAGCAGCAAGAGAGCGTGCTTCGACAACCTGTGCGAGGGTGCCAATGCGAATCCGTGGGGTGACGCCTATAGGATCGTGATGGCCAAGACCAAAGGGGGCTCTTCACCCCCCGAACGGTCACCGGACCGGTTGGCGAGGATTATCGAAGTACTCTTCCCGTCCCGAGCCACAAGTCCCTGGCCTCCTCCTGCGCTGCAAGGCGCTGGGAGTGTGGCCGAAATGGTGGCTCCGGTGACGAACGAAGAGTTACTCGCAGTGGCTAACACCCTTGCGATGAACAAAGCTCCAGGCCCCGATGGAGTTCCAAACAGTGCACTTAAGGCAGCGATCATAGCGAACCCGAACATGTTCAGGCTAGTTATGCAGAGATGCCTGGATGAGTGTTGTTTCCCTGAGAGATGGAAAAGGCAGAAGTTGGTACTGCTGCCGAAGGCCGGGAAGCCTCCGGGTGACCCATCGGCGTACAGACCAATTTGCCTGATCGACACGACGGGTAAACTGCTCGAGAGGATCATCCTCAACAGGCTCACCCCGTACGCAGAGGGTACGGATGGCCTGTCGAATAACCAGTTTGGTTTTCGGAAGGGTAAGTCCACGGTGGACGCTATCAATTCAGTCCTCAAGACTGCAGAGGTAGCGATCCAACGGAAAAGGCGAGGAATTCGATACTGTGCGTTGGTGACACTGGACGTGAAGAACGCATTCAACAGCGCAAGCTGGGATGCCATCGCGCTCTCGTTACACCGGCTTAGCCTGCCGGTGGGACTGTACCGGATCTTGGAATGCTACTTCCAGAACCGTGTGCTGCTATACGAGACCGATGCCGGTCAGAAAAGTGTTCCTATTACCGCAGGAGTCCCACAAGGGTCAATCCTGGGTCCGGTACTATGGAACCTGATGTATGACGGGGTTCTGAAGCTAAAGTTCCCTCCTGGTGTGAAGATCGTCGGCTTTGCTG
Source organism: Armigeres subalbatus (assembly GCF_024139115.2). Taxonomy (NCBI): domain Eukaryota; kingdom Metazoa; phylum Arthropoda; class Insecta; order Diptera; family Culicidae; genus Armigeres; species Armigeres subalbatus. The sequence goes on from NC_085141.1 coordinate 150,427,073, forward strand.
ACGATGTAACCCTAGAGGTCTACGGGGAGTCAATCCCCGAAGTAGAGCTAACCGCAGAACACGCGATCAGCACTGTGGCGGACTGGATGAGTGCGAGAGGCCTCGAAGCATGGCAGAAGGGTGAATGAATAGGTGTATGTATGGACTGCACACGCCGCGCTGGGAGTAGCGCAGGAATGTTGGTTCCTACGACTACTGATACCCCGCGGCGTGGCAGAGGAGTGTGGGGGAGCATCCAAGTCAGTCTCACATGGTACGAAAGGAATGAGTTGAGTCGTGTTGAGCTAGTCTCATATGGCATGAATGAGGTGAGTCAGACTCACATGGTATGTCAGAAGTGGGAACCTAAGCGAAGAGTCCCACAAGGGATGCCAGAGGGAGTGTTAGGTCGAATGACTCGAGTAGTATGTGTCAGCGCGAACCGAATGAAAGAGGTGAGCAGTCTCACATGGTACGATAAAGGTGGGCATAGAATTAGTCCCACACGGCATGAGAAGGGTGGGCACAAAAGTTAGTCCCGCACGGCATGAGAAGGGTGGGCACACAAGTCAGACCCATATCGGTTACTTGAGTCTGCCGAAAATCTCAACATCTTGCTCGAGGAACAGTTTGGTTTCCGACGCGGTCGGTCAACTGTACACCAACTGACCCGAGTTACCAACGTCCTCAGACGGAACAAGTTTGTCTCGAAAACATCCGCCATGGCCTTACTCGATGTCGAGAAGGCATTTGACAATGTATGGCATGATGGCCTGGTGTACAAACTACAACGCTACAATCTTCCCAGCTACCTGGTGAAAATCATCAACAATTACCTGTCGGCAAGGACATTCCGGGTCTCAATCAGCGGAGCGAGTTCCAATGCGCACAACATCGTCGCAGGCGTTCCCCAGGGCAGTATCCTCGGGCCCCTGCTTTTCAATCTGTTCACCTCCGACATGCCAGAACCTCCAGAAGGCGGCATTCTGTCTCTGTTCGCAGATGACACATCCATCGTCTACAACGGTAGAGTGATCAGAGCGCTAGTGGCAAAACTCCAACGAGGCCTGGATGCCCTGACAGAGTACCTCACCAGCTGGAAGATCTGTATCAACGCGGCGAAGACCCAGGTCATCATTTTCCCCACTCCAAATCCCTAAACTTGTTCCGCCTGGGGACTGTAAAATCATCCTCAATGGCACGACTGTGGAATGGGCCAATGAGGCCGACTACCTTGGCTTGACCCTCGACAGCAAGCTTATTTTCAGGCAGCAGGTTGACAAAACGGTGACAAAGTGTAACGTCTTGTTGAAACTACTGTACCCTTTGATCAACCGCCGGTCGTCATTGTCCCTGAAAAATAAACTTGCTGTCTACAAGCAAATCATCCTCCCTGTGATCGAATATGGCATGCCGGTCTGGGAGAGCTGCGCTAAAACCCACCACCTCAAACTTCAACGGGTCCAAAACAAATTCCTGAGGATGATCCTCAACACCCCTCCCAGGACAAGAACATCCGAGGTCCACCGTCTGGCCGGAATAAAAACCTTACATGAACGCTTTGGTGAGTGTAAAGAAAAGTTTAGGGTCCGTTGCTTGCATTCGGATCAGGGTGCAATTAGGGCGCTAGTTCCAATCTAGGTTATCAAATTATTATTGTAAATATTAGTGTAAATAGTTAGTTAGGTTATCAAATTTTAAAATTAACTAATGCCTCCTCAAGGTTAACATGTAAAAATTGAACACAAAACAATTACTCTTACAAAACAAGCAAGAAAAACCAAATGAAGATGAAGGGCCAGGTGGCCAAACACTTAAACTGATACACTATTGTATGAACACAAAAAGAAAATGAAAATAAATCGAATTTAAGTCAAAAAAAGTCAAAAAGTCAGACCCATAGGAGCGTTAGCGTGTGTGCAAGCATGGAGTGTATGAGCATGAATCAAGGGTTTGGGTGGGCATACAAGTTAGACCCACATGGCATGAGAAGGGTGGGCACACAAGTTAGACCCGCACGGCATGACAGAGGTGCAACAGAGTATGTAGGGTGTGTTTGAGGGTGCGATAGAGCGAGCACCCAAGTCAGTCTCGCACGGGACGGGTGCCTGTGTGAGCGAGAACGAGCGAGTACGTTTAGTACTGCCATCCCCCAGAAGTAGTACTGAGAGGTAGTTCCTGGGGGAAACGATGGTGGAGCCCAAGGGAGTTTAGTCGGTATTACCGGTATGGTCGAGTCCGACACTCCAGTACACTTCCGTGTGGTAGTTTGGCAACTACAATGCACGTGTACTGGGTTAGTGTGTAAATGCATTCTCCCTTGTAAAAAAAAAAAAAAAAAAAAAAACACCGACAAGCAGCCATTACCGAGCGTGGAAAGCTGGATTGGCGCTCAACGTTAAAAATTTATAAGTTAAAAAAAAGTGTTTTCTTTCATGGCCTGAAATAAAACCCTTTTTTTTAATCGGTCTCCCGGAGAATTTCAATTAATTAAATTAATTTCAATAATCGCGTGGTCGTCAGGTGGAATAAGTGGACAAAAATTTGTTCTCAAAGATTGAAAAATTGAGGATTGTTGCGAGTGATGATAACCAAATACGTAAATGCTGCATGTTTCAAGTGTTGAGTTGAGTTGCAAATTAAAAATTCAAGCCACTTTATTGTTGAGTACTTTATCTGGAACTTCGTACATTTCAAGTGTTACAAGTTGTCAACTAGCAATAAATTCTTATTTTTTCTATTTTCAATGTAAATAGTGTGTTAAATTATATTATTTTCGTATTTATCAAAAGGAAACAACAGTGTTAGTCTACTTTATTTGTGTTTTTTGTGTGTTTCCTGTGATATATTTATTCAGATGCTTTTTATTTAATTATTTAGTATAGTGTAAACATATTTCTGCATATTTATTTTTGTTGTTTATAGATTTTTTTTTTTTTTTTTATAACTTTATTAATTTATAGATTTATTTATTTATTAGATACGTTTATTTACAACTTATTTATTTATTTATTACAGATTTATTTATTTACACTTATTATTTATTGCAAAAGTTATTTTTTCATATTTAATAAAGAAAGCAAAAATGGCTTTTGCTTGTCCTACTTTTGACCAAGCTAGCGAACTACTAATTGGATGGTATCATACCATGCGAGTAGACTTTCTTGAAGTTGATGAACTCGATTGGGAGCTTGAATCTCGATCAATTGCAATAGACGACAATCTGAGTTTGACTCAGAAAAGAAAATGGCTACGAGACAGTCTCAAGAAAGAGAAGGAAACGTCAGGTACTGGTACAGTAGGTGTTGTAAAAGGTGAGGTGAAACAGGAAATCAAGACATGCATGAAGAAATTCACCGAACTGAAAACAAAATGGGGAATGATTAGCAGTGAAAATGATAGGGAGTTGTATCTTGCTCGTTTACTCCACGTGGGAGCTCGTATAGTAGTGATTTTGAGCTCAGCTAAAGACTCACCAAATCTCCACAGCAATCTACAAAATGTGCTGGTAGAGTTGGTGAGTATTCTTCAGCCAGAGTGCACTAAATCACTTCACAATAAGTCAACGATAGTAACTGAGAATTTAGAAGGGAGTGAGGAATGTTTTGATACAACGCAGGTGGGTGAAAAGATCCAGACGAAACACAGAACACATCGACTCGTCGTATGACTGTTTTAAGTCAAGACGATCTAGACTGGATTCACTCCTGCAGGCCAGAATCGCAGATCTTGAATTTGAGCTACAGCGCAGGAACGGAAGGGATGTGGGAACTCAAACTTCGCTTGAGAGTGATATGCCTTTAGAACATTCCAGAGGAAATAACCCAAATCCCATCCACCATCTTAGTTCATTCTCCTGGCCTCATTCACACCCCCAAATTCCTTTTCCATCAGTTAGTAATTGCGGTCAAAATTATAGGACAGCATCGCTAGCAACTAGCTCTGCCAATACGTTTAACCATGCTCCTATGAACACATGATTCCCAATAATCAAGATCCCAACAGACCAGCAATTAGTTCCCTTCACCCCCAGTTCGCACAAACATCAGAAGCTGTTCCTAGCCAAACACGATTTCCTAATCCCTATCCTGTGCATCAATATTCAGTGCCATACCAAACTCGCCATACTCTGCCAGTTTCCAAGTGGAACATAGCGAAGTACAGCGGGGATGACCAAGGTCTGAAATTGAATGAGTTCCTGGAGCATGTTCAGGCATTATCGCAAGCGGAGTGTATTTCGGAAAGAGAGTTGTTCGAGTCTGCGGTACACTTGTTCACTGGATCAGCGTTGAAATGGTACATGTCCCAGCGTTCCACTGGTCGGCTCATGAACTGGGAACATCTCGTTTTCGAACTACGTAGAACGTACATGCATCCTGATCTTGACGCTCTGATTAAGATGAAAGTCTATCAGAGACGTCAACAGAAATACGAGTCGTTCCACGAATTCTATTTCGAGATGGAGAAGCTATTTCGCACGATGAGTGGTCAAATTTCGGACGTGGAAAAGATGCAAATTCTTCAACAAAATATGAGGATGGATTACAAGCGACAGATGACCTTCCTCCCTATCGCTGACTTGGAGACCCTAGTAGCGGCTGGTCAGAAACTCGACGCTTTGAACTTTTCCGCTTACAACAAAGTCTTCGGCACGGAGAAAACCGTCCAAGCGGTAAGCAACAAAGAAACAGGCGGGAAAAAGAAACAAAAGAGCGTTTCTGGCCAGCCTGAATCTCATGGATCCAGTCAGACAGCGAGCGTCGGGTCTTCGGTATCGTTTAACCCAAACAGGAACAATCGCGGTCCATCCAATCCTCCATATATCTCTACCACCAAGCCCCAACGTTCAAACAATCAGCACTCTGAGTCTTCAAATGCTCAAATGCGGAATATCGCTTCTAGCTCCCCCGTAGCAGGATCGTCCAGGGCACAGCAACGCCCATCACTTACTCTGGAGGAGGTAGTGAATAACCATTCTCCTCCACCGGATAACACCTGCTACAATTGTGGTAGATTCGGCCATCACACGGTTATGTGAACCCCGTGGAACTTTCTGTAGTACGTGTGGTCTTCGAGGTTAACCTACGGACTTCTGCCCGTATTGTTTAAAAAACGGGCCGGCCGCGAACCAAAATCGCCGTCCGCCAGGTCCACAAGCGTAAAGCTTCCCCATTCTAACCATGCGCGTACTCCAGCGTTTTTCTGGGAGCCCGCTCCACCCAATCTGTACGCAGATTCCACCGATGTTTGCCAAATCACATACCCATACGAAGGCGATAGCCGTCCGCATGTGTCAGTCAGAATCTATGGTCTCCACATCCACGCACTGCTTGATAGCGGAAGCAATTTCACGATAATAAGTGAGAAAGACTCTGTGCCCTAGTAGTTGAGGCCAAAACGGAGTGGAGGTCCCTACTAGAGGCCAGTAAGAGTGCGTAGAAAGAGCTCCGCAAACTCGTCAAGGAGCGGAAGCAGGCGGATAAGGACAAAGAGGAGGCAGAATTGAAAATTCGTCTCTTGTCCGAGGGCAAACGACTGGCGGAGAGCCAGGTCGAGGAACTCCGCAAAAGGATGGCTGTAACGGGAGCGACCCCGAAGCTGAGTAAGGTTACGCAGGAGGCGAACCTGAAAGCAGCTGTCGAGAATTCCGCAGCCCCGAAGTCAGCGAAAAGGAAGAAGGTCGAGCAGAAGGATGGCCATCCCAAGCCGTTGAACCCAGTGCCTCCACCAGTGAGGACCACTGAAGCTCGCCGGGAGGAAGATCTACCCTGGAGGGAAGTCGTGAACCCCAAGAAGGCGAGACGACAACGACAGCAGACCGCAGAGAAAGCGGCAGGCGGAGCGATACGCGCCACTGTTAAGAAGGGTAGAGCCCAGAAGACGACGGGTGAGCCTTACAATGTCAGTGGTAAGCGTAAAGATAGAGGTGAGGCGATTATCGTCAGTACTGACGACAAGAGCTACGCCGAAGTCTTGAAGGCCATGAGAGTTAATGACAAACTCGCTGGCCTAGGAGAGGATGTCAACTGCATCCGAAGGACGCGGAGAGGCGAGATGATTCTCGTCTTGAAGCGGGATGCTGCTCAGAAGAGTTCTGAGTACAAAAGTTGACGGAGGAAGTCCTGGGCGATGGGGTTCAAGTAAGAGCCCTATGTCCAGTTTCGAACATCCAGTGCAAGGGCCTGGATGAAGTAACCGAGGCTAGAGACCTGGTCGACGCACTGAGAGATCAGTGCAATGTCGAGATCCAGGAATCTACGGTTCGGTTACGCAAAAGCTTCGGTTGCCTCATTCCAAGTACCTCAGGCTGAGGCCAAAAAGGTAATGGATAAGGCTAAACTGAAAGTGGGTTGGTCGGTATGTCCGCTAAGTATAAGCCAACCGCTTCAGACCTGTTTCAGGTGTCTTGGCAACGGTCATAAGTCTTATGACTGTAAAGGACCTGATCGCAGTAAGCTATGCCGTAGGTGTGGAGCTGAAGGCCACCAAGCTCGCACCTGTCAGGCTGCACCAAGGTGTCTGATCTGTCCCCCGGGTACAGACAACAGACACCTCACCGGTGTCCAGGCTTGTCCGGCCTCTAGAAGGATCCAGACACGCAGGTAACACAGCTTAACCTGAACCACTGCGAGGCGGCTCAATTGCTGCTACAACAGTCGGTTACTGAGTGTAAAGCTGATGTAGCCTTGCTGTCCGATCCTTACCGCATCCCTGCCGGTAACGGTAGTTGGATTGCGGATAAGTCTCAGATGGTGGCCATCTGGACTTGCGGGCGATATCCCATCCAGGAGATAATATCATCACCTGACGATGAGGGTTTCGTTATAGCAAAGGTAAACGGTGTTTACTTTTGTAGCTGCTACTGTCCTCCCAGGTGGAGTATAGTGCAGTTTACTAGGGTAGTAGATATTCTTGCAGCAAAACTAACTGGCTTAAAACCGTTAGTTGTAGCAGGCGACTTCAATGCGTGGGCAGTGGACTGGGGATCCCGGTCCACAAACGCCAGAGGTCATACCCTGCTAGAGTCGTTAGCGGTATTAAACGTAGTCCTGCTGAACGAAGGCCAAGTGCCAACGTTCAGGGGACCGAGCGGTGATTCATGCATCGATGTGACCTTCTGCAGCGCGGGATGGACGGTGGAGCCAGAATGGGAGGTTCATGAGGGGCATACCTCCAGCGATCATTAGGAAATTCGTTTTATGATCCGGTATACCCCCGTAGCAACCACAAGGCGGATCGGCAAAGCCGATCTAGGATGGCAGTTCAACCCAGAACTCTTGGAGGAATCACTACGATGGGAGACGCGAACAACGGGATTAAGTGGCGACGAGTTAATCGATGTACTAACCCGTACATGCGATGTGACGATGCCTAGGAGGACCAAACCTCCCGGAAACCGGCAACCTGCGTACTGGTGGACTGACACAATTGCAGACCTTCGTAGAACCTGCCTCAGAGCAAAGAGAAGGCTGCGACGTGCCAGAACAGACGCTGAAAAGGTCGAGAGACGCAGGGTGTTCCAGACAGCGAGCAGAGCTCTGAACTACGAGATCAAATGTAGTAAGAGAGCCTGCTTCAAGCGGCTGTACAGGATGGCAAACGACAATCCATGGGGAGATGCATACAGGATGGTGATGGCTAGGACCAATACCACGCCACCTGAGAAATCTCCGGGGATGTTGGCCAAAATAGTCGACGGGTTGTTTCCGAGGCATGAATCATCGAACTGGCCCGCTACTCCGTACGAGTCAGTTGACGTGGTACCGCTAGTGACTAACGAAGAGCTTATCGTAGCCGCAAGAAAACTTAAGCTCAATAAGGCGCCAGGCCCGGATGGTATTCCAAACCTGGCCCTTAAACACGCCATTCTTGCCAATCCAGATATGTTCAGGAGCTGCCTCCAGAGATGCATGGATGAAGGAAACTTCCCAGATCGATGGAAACGGCAGAAATTGGTGCTATTACTGAAGCCTGGCAAACAGCCGGGGGATCCTTCGGCATACAGACCAATTTGTCTACTCGACACAGCTGGAAAGCTGCTAGAGAGGGTCATTCTGAATAGATTGTCGGCCTATACAGAGTGTGCTGGTGGCTTATCTAGCAACCAGTATGGCTTCCGTAAGGGCCGTTCTACCATCGAAGCAATTCGAGCGGTAACGGATACGGCCAAGATAGCGAGAGGTTTAAACAGAAGAGGTATTAGGTACTGCGCGTTGATTACACTTGATGTAAAAAACGCGTTTAACAATGCTAGCTGGGCAGCAATTGCTGACTCCCTGCACCGATTGAGAGTTCCGGATTACCTGTGCAGGATACTGAAAAGCTATTTTCAGAATAGGGTGTTGTTATACGACACTGATGCCGGTCAAAAGTCGATCGTAGTGTCCGCGGGTGTTCCACAGGGATCGATCCTCGGACCGGTTCTGTGGAATATTATGTACGACGGAGTATTGCGCTTAAGTCTCCCGGCCGGAGTAAAGATAGAAGGCTTCGCGGATGACGTAATGCTAGAAGTAGCAGGTGACACTCTCGACGAAGTCGAACTGAAGGCTTCATACGCGATTGGCAGAGTGGAGGAATGGCTCAACTCGAGGCGGTTGTCCCTTGCACATCACAAGACGGAAGTCGTGGTAGTGCATAACCGTCATGGGCTGCAACAGGCGAGGATAAGAGTAGGGACCTGCACAGTTAACTCCGTGAGGTCTCTCAAGCATCTGGGCGTGATGATCGATGATAAGCTCAATTTTACGAGCCACGTCGATTATGCATGTCAGCGGGCTTCATTGGCGATAAAATCTTTATCACGAATGATGTCCAACAGATCGGCGGTGCATAGTCAAGTGCGTAGGCTGATAGCTGGCGTAGCATTGTCTATCATCCGTTATGGCGTGCCGGCATGGGCCGTAGCACTAAAAGCCGAGTACAATGTAAAGAAATTGATCAGAGTACACCGGCTGATGTGTTTACGTGTCGCGAGCGCATATCGCACCATATCATATGAGGCGGTGTGCGTTATAGCTGGAATGATGCCGATCGACATACTCTTAGAGGAGGATGTGGAGTGCTACAACGAAAGGGACTCGGTGCAAGTGCGACGTGCCAAGAGAGCAGCTTCGTTGCTTAAATGGCAAAGAGCATGGGACACCGCAGTCAAAGGTCGTTGGACCCACAGACTGATTCCAGATGTGTCCAACTGGGTTGATAGGAACCATGGTCAAGTCAACTTCCACCTAACACAGGTGTTGTCTGAACATGGCTGCTTTAAGAAATTCCTACACAGGTTTGGCTTCGCAGATTCTGCGGAGTGTCCTGAATGTGTAGGTGCGGTAGAATCGGCAGAGCATGTGATGTTCGCATGCCCGCGATTCGAGGTAGAACGCAATACCATGCTGCTTATTAGTGGTATGGATACAACCCCGGACAACCTCGTCGAGAGGATGTGCCGGGAAGAAGCTATATGGAATGCGGTGAACACAGCATTTCAACAGATTATGTCGAAACTGCAGCGGTGGTGGCGTCTTGAACAAAACGAACGAGTGCAGTAAGGGCACCTGTGATGCAGTGAACACTTTGCTCACCCCGACAACCAACATGTCGCGGGTGGGCTGCGGGGACCTCAGTATGTAGATATAGAGGTCATTGCGGTTCACGTGCGGTGGCTGTTGTCGGGGTGCTCGTCTCCAACGTGAGATTATGATACGGACCGTTAGGTTACTATCATAGCTTGCGATCGACGGGTGGTGAGGTAGCCACCCTTGAAGTCGATGTTGTGTGTATTGACGTCAAGTGCGTTAGCATAGGCGTGAGCGTTCTCAATAGTCCCCCCCTGATGTATTGCTTAATTGCGGGCCGGGGGTACGAAAGGGGAAAGGGTTTTGGTTTTAGTGGGTCGGGTAAGAGTTACATGACATACCCATCCCCACACTACCTGAGTACCTCCTCAGGTGTCTGGTTGCAGATTTCCGTTTACCCTTGCTCAAGAAAAAAAAAACACACACAATAGTTCTGAAAGAGGAATGGAAAAATCAACCACCCGTTCGGCGGTTTCCATATTGCATGTCGCCTAAAACCCAAGAGCTGGTGGCGGTCGAACTGCAAAGGCTGCTAGACATTGGGATCCTCGAGAGGAGCAATTCGGATTGGTCCCTCAATTGCGTTCCAGTAATCAAACCAAACAAGGTAAGGCTTTGCTTAGACGCGCGCAGAATCAATGAGTGAACTGTGCGTGATGCATACCCTTTGCCCCACCCTGGACGTACACCTGTGTTCAGAATAATAGCAGCGGAAGCCGTTTTTCATACAAAATGGTCAACTTTGACAAGCTGTAACTTTGTACCCCGATGACCGATTGAGCTGAAATTTTGGCAGTGAACTACAAATATGATGAATTTTATACATACTACGTACCAATTTTTTCGAATGACGCGTTCAAAAATTACGCACTAGGTCAAATTGTTAAAAAAAATAGCAGTTTTCATTTTTGTTATATTGGCCAATTCAAATGTCAAATTCAACAACTTATATTTTTTAAATTTTAAACTTAGTGTCTCGCAGCACCTGAATTCAAATTGATAACATTCCAATCAATTGTTTTATTGATATTTCCGAAACGAAAACTGCTATTATTTTGAACAATTTGACCTAGTGCGTAATTTTTGAACGCGTCATTCGAAAAAATTGATACTTACTATGTGTAAAATTCATCATATTTGTAGTTCACTGCCAAAATTTCAGCTCAATCGGTGACAGTTACAGCTTGCCAAAGTTGACCATTTTGTATGAAAAACGGCTTCCGCTGCTATTATTCTGAACTCAGGTGTATTCTTGGCCAGCTCCCAAAAGCGAAATTCCTTTCGACGATCGATCTTTCCGAGGCCTTTCTACAAGTCCCTCTCGATCCACAATCGAGAAAATACACGGCGTTCAGTGTGCAGGGCAAAGGGTTGTTCCAGTATACCAGAATGCCATTTGGTCTCATAAACAGTCCCGCCACTCTGGCTCGACTAATGGATAGCGTTCTTGGCCATGGTATACTGGAACCTTACGTTTTTGTGTACCTCGACGATATCGTCGTGGGCACAGAAACGTTTGAGCATCACGTACAGCTCCTCACTGAAATTGCACGTCGTCTAAGCCAAGCCAACCTAAGCATCAATCTGGAGAAGTCTCGCTTTGTAGTCTCTGAGGTCCCATTCCTAGGATATCTGTTGAGCACTAACGGTCTGCGAACTAATCTAGACAAAATACGCCCCATTGTCGAATATGAGCGGCCAACAACAATTACAAAGCTCCGGAGATTCCTAGGAATGGTGAACTACTACCGGAGATTCATCGTGGACTTCAGCGGAGTGACTGCTCCATTGAGTGATTTACTGAAAACCAATTCAAAGGTGATTCACTGGAACGATGCCGCCGAAGAAGCCTTCTTTCAGATCAAGGAACTTCTGATTTCCTCTCCAATTTTGGAGAGCCCGGATTTCACGAAGGAATACGTAATTCAAACCGACGCAAGTGATGTCGCTGTGGCAGGAATTCTCACGCAGCTACATGAGGGCGGCGAGTGAGTCATCTCGTACTTCTCGCACAAACTCACGACGCCGCAGAAGAATTACCACGCCGCAGAAAAAGAAGCGCTTGCTGCAATCCTGGCAATCGATGCCTTCCGCGGCTATATCGAGGGGTACCATTTCACTCACCTTAGTCTGCGCTGACTCACATTTTGAAAACCAAATGGAAAGTAGGGTCCAGATGCAGTCGATGGTCGTTGAATCTGCAACAGTTCGATATGACTGTAATGCATCGCAAAGGCAAACACAATGTCGTTGCTGACGCGTTGTCCAGAAGTCTAATTGCCGCAGTAGATTCCATCGATTCGCTCTGGTACTCCACCATGGTGGACAAAGTGTTGAGTCAGCCAGAAGATTACGTGGACTTTAAGGTTGAAAACGATCGTTTATTTAAGTTCGTCTCCGTGTGCGATTACCCGTGCGATTCCCGTTTCGAGTGGAAAATAGTCGGAAAAAGTCGGAAATTCCCGGAATACTGAACGACTGCCACGACACTTGTTTTCATCCAGGATATGAGCGAACCCTTTCCAGAATCCGTCAAAGGTACTATTGGCCAAAGATGGCGGGAGAAATTCGTACCTACGTCCAGCAGTGCGGGATTTGCAAAGAGGTAAAACTCTCTTCACGACCGCTTGCACCTGAGATGGGCAATATGAGAATGGCTAGTGGTCCGTGGCAGATCATTTCCGCTGATTATGTCGGTCCACTCCCGCGAAGTCGCAAAGGAAATCAGCACATCCTTGTAGTGGCCGACTATTTTTCAAAGTGGGTGCTGATCCAACCAGTTCGAAGCATCAGCAGTTCGAGTCTCTGCACTATCCTCAAAGAGCAATGGATCCTCCGAAACTCGGCGCCGGAGATAATAATCACCGATAACGGTAGCTGTTTTACCTCTAAGGAGTTCAAAGAGCTCCTGGACCAGTTCCAAATCACGCATTGGCTCAATTCCAGGTACCATTCTCAGGCAAATCCTGTGGAAAGAGTAAATCGTACGATTAACGGTGCCATCCGCACCTACGTGAAAGAGGACCAACGGCTCTGGGATACTCGAACTGCTGAAATAGAGATGCTGCTCAATACAAGTGTGCACGCTTCGACTGGTTTCACACCTTTCTTCGTCACGCACGGACACGAGCTTTCGGAGTCTGGAATCGATCACAAAATGACACGTCACGAAAACAATCTCACGTCCGACGAGCAAAACGAGCGTAGAAAAAAAATGTTTGCCAGAATCTACGAGTTAGTCAGCCAAAACTTGGTAAAAGCACATCAAACATCTCGTCAACATTATAATCTACGTCATCGTTCGTTCGCTAAGTCGTTCGCAGAAGGTCAATTCGTGTATCGTAGAAATATGAAGATTTCCAATGCTGGAGAGCACTACAACTCGAAATACGGCCCACAATTTCTTCCCTGTCGCGTTAAAAACAAAATTGGCTCGTCCTCTTATGAGTTGGAGGACATGAACGGTAAAAATCTAGGTATCTGGCCTGCGGCCCATCTCAAACCAGGATAATTGCATAGTAAATAGATAGTAAACAAATCGTTTGACTAAATTTTCACTGTCTGTTTTTTTTTCGAACACTACGAGCGAGTAAAACGAGTATGGTCCAATGCACCGAGTTCATCATTGACGTTTGAGCGGTGCGCTGTTTACTAAGAATGAATACTTTTTCATTCATCGAGTTCATGCAAGTGTTCATTTTTAGTAAACAGCGCCCGTCTCAAACGTCATTGTGTTCATTCGGTGCATAAGGTTTTACACCAAACAAACATAACCTCAAAAACTTAATCGAATGAATTCAATTTGACATTTATCGGTGGTAGGTTCATGAGGTTCATCCTATCTCCCGCAACTTAATCGAATGAATTCACCAGGACGCAGCCGTGGCTACATACGTGTGACGTCACACTGTGAAACCATATTAGGTTCTGCAGCATGACGTCACGAATGAATTTGGTCCTCGTCGAATGAACTTTTTTGACAGTTCAGTAGTACTTTCCACTGACTCCGACAAGGATCGAGTTCGTGATTGGTTGGCTGCCCCCGAGTCCAACCCGCAGTACTACTAATCAGTCATCAGTTTGAGGTTAGATACAGACGCTGCAGAACCTAATTGTTAAGGCTTAGCATGCAGCCAGTGTCGGAGTGAATATTTAAAGTAGTATGGGACATCAGCCAGCTCAATACGTGAGCGTAGATATAAGATTTGTGCCTGTGTTATCGTCGTTCGTCCATCATCAGATCATCGTATGGTCCAATGCACCGAATGAACACAATGACGTTTGAGACGGGCGCTGTTTACTAAAAATGAACACTTGCATGAACTCGATGAATGAAAAAGTATTCATTCTGAGTAAACAGCGCCCGTCTCAAACGTCAATGATGAACTCGGTGCATTGGACCATGCGTCGTAGTCTTCTATTGCTGTGGTTCGTCATTGTCATTGCTCAATTTTGTCGAGTCATATGCCGTGGGAAAAAGATATAAATACCATTCCCCGAATAGGGTGAGGTCTCTTTTTTTGAATACAGTCCGGAGGAGTGTAGAACGGTGTGACGGTTCGCGGTATAGTTCGCCTGATATACTAACCGTAGTAGTTCCGCGTGCACAGCCTTATGTGCCGACACCTTCGATTCACATACGGAGCATCATATTTCAATTTTATTAGTGGCAATTATTGTACGCAGGGAAAACGTTCATTACCTTTCTTAACGTAATGGAACGACAAGTACGTTATTAAGGGTCAATGTGACATAAAATCACTATTGACAGTATAATTCATGTTACTTTTGACCGTTAAATTGAAATGGTCGATATATTTACTCGGATTTTCCGGCGCAAACAATTGAGCATAATCTACTATATATGCTCAACTCGATGGGATGGAAGGATATGCACAGCCTTATGTGCCGACACCTTCCTAAAACAATTTTAAATACCGATGGTAGTGAGATATTGTAAAAACAAGGCCGAATATATTCAATTACTCAACGCAAAGTAATTTAAGCAATCAACATAAATTAAAAATGTTGCATGTAGGAATTGTTGGGTTAATTTACTTTTCATCAATTTAAAAGCTATGTGAAATATCGCATACCCTTATCACGGTTTGGCGAAACCGTCGAAAACAGCTTAGTCAGATTTACTTAACTGGAGCGCGGTGGATTGACATGTTCAAACGTGCTCACATATTGGACAGTGCACGATATAGCGGTACATAGCCGCGATCGTCATTGATGATGATGCATTGGCGCATATGTATAGGACACTAAGGAAAGAATTTGTTTGGGTGAGGAGCGCGGAATAATAACTTAGCCAAAATGATAGAGACAATAAGAGTCTTCATTGAATCTACATACACGTATACAGGTGTATTGATTTAAAGGGGTTTGTTGCCCAGTATGAAAAACAGAGAGAACATGATTTTGTTCTTACCAATATAAACTTGAAAAGAAATATTGATATTGGGGTCTTAGTGGTTCGGGAAAAGGAAGAGCCGACCCGAAGGGGTAATGATTCTTTAGGGAAAGGGAATTTAATTCAAAGCCCAGTTGAAAGAAAGAGAAAATATTGATTGATTGATTTTTAAGAGCATACTTAAAATCAAAGAGTAATACAAGCGGTAGCTGTTAATTGATCGGCGGTATGGTACGCTGTTTTACAAAGAACCCATGCTGGGTTCGAATACAGATTTTAAGTGAATGTTTTCACAACTCCGTTGGTTTAGTAGTATCATGCATTATTAAACATTTGGGACTTGTTGAACATTACTCTGTGAGACAGCAATGTTCAAGTTTAAGTGTAAAGAAAGGGCAGGACTTAGAGATACTCATTTTATACAAAAATTATATGAATTAATACATTAGTAAATTGAAGTAGCCACTTGAATGTGTGCTCGAAATAAGAGAGTTTTAGAGAGTGAAAAGAGAACAGAATTTTTCCAAGAGAATTTCAAAGGGAACATCCAAAAAAGGGGGCAAAGTTTCGTAAAGTATGGAAGTCCAATATTAAGGCTGAATTGGGTAATCTATGACAAGAAATTAAATAACTGTTGAAAAAATTTGAAATAAAAAGGAAGATGTTTCGGAATTTATGGATTTTTCAAATAAGTTGATTAAGCATTTCGTGAAAAAGAACTTTAGGGAGCATCCATAAAGAATGCAAAGTTGAGTAATCAATGGATGCTAAAAAAAATGAGGATATTTACGAAGTTGAAATTAAAACCACATAGTCTGAACAGATAAATGTGGGATGAAGAAAATGATTACGTTATTTAAGGATTCTCGGATCTTTCGTGGGGTCCAAAGTCCAGTCTGATGCAATTCATGAAATCATTATGAAATTCAGAACTCGGATTGACTATATATACCGTGTGCTTTGCCAAGCTCGGGGTCAGTCCCAAATATTCAGCAGCACCTTTATTGGAATTCGGCGCTTTCTAGGTTTCCCTAGCCGGCCTACCGAACACTCCAATTGAATCAGGGTTGTCCCTTAGACACCTCGACACTCGTGACTAGTGCACGAATCGAGATCTAAGTTTAAATTAATTAACTTCTTGAAAAAGATAAAAGTGAACAGTTAAATGTCCGTCGCGGTAAAATCGAGAATCGGTGTTAGAGTCTCAGAATAAGTATCGATAAATAAAAAGTGTTAGTATCTCTGGGAAAGACATTGTCATACGGGAAATAGTGCAAAAGTTTGAAAAACGAAAATATTCGAGTTTATAATTATACGAAAGTGTTAATTGTAATGAGTGTAATGAAAGTTTATAAATGTACAAACAAGTGATACATAAATAATAAAGTTTTATTCTAACCGTAATTGAGTGTTTGAACTAAAAACCCGAAAAACCAGTGCCGCGCCGTCGGCTTAGAACGCTTAACACATCGTGGAAAGGTGATTATTAACATTTGAGCGTGAACAATACATCGTAAAAAGGGAGTTTCGTTTCACGCGTAAGTTAGTGACTAATTTTGAGAACTTACACAGAAAGAAAAACCATTATTAAAAATGAAAAAACCGTTGGTTAAAACAAAAAGTTGCATTGGTTCTTTTTCGTAGAGAGTTGCGTATGTTCAGAACAAAAGTCCGTAAACTTTTGTTTCAATCAAGAGTTAATTAGTTAACCGCTTCTATAAAATTAAAAGTTTGAACTTTTGAAAATAAACTGTAGAACTGTCAGATTGTACTATGAGAAATAAAAGTAGATAATATTTATATTTAAAGCTACTCTTACTGATGTTTCTAGAGGACATTTTTCGCATCAAAATAACTCAGAAAAGCATAAACTTTGAAAATATCGTAGGTCCACTATCTTTTCCGGAAAGGCGAAAGAGAGAATGTTTTTTTATTGGACCTACGATCTTTACAAAATTTATGCTTAGATTTAAATCTCAATCAAATTTAAGTAGCAATTATTTATTACACAACACATTTATATTTTTTTATAGGTTTTCACATTAATTTCTCGCGGAACATTTCCGATCTTACCAATGTCATTAAAGCCATTTAGATCGCCTGATCCATCCATTCTCCTGATCCCGTTGATCCGATGGCACCTGTTGCCAACGACTTGGTCGAGTTTACCAAATAACTGTTCCTTGGAGTAGTTAATGTCATCTTCCAGAGAGCGTAACCTGATCACAATACTAGGTTTTTGAGAGATTCATTTTGGTCGCAAAAATTGTACTTACCGCGCATCTGATGATGTGTATATGGATTTACAAGTCCATCATTGATATCGTCGAAATCGCGAAACCTACATCCTGATGTACAATTGTTCCGGATCAACATCTGGGGAGCTAAAAAACAGAAGTGGCAATGAAAAAAAATGCCCAAAACATTCATAAAGGAATAACAATTGACTATAAGGTCGTTTAATGATAGTTACTCACCTCATAATCACTGCAATTAAATCTATAACCGACTAAACTAGAAACAATAATTTAGTTTTTATCGTTTGTTTTTAACTTTTAGGTAAAATACGAGATCTGAAGGAAACTTTTTTTTCGAGAGTGCGAGTGAAGACTCAACAAAATATATTTCTATCTCTTTTCTTTCGTATAATCTGTCACGGTGAATGATTATTTTTTTTACATTGAGTGTTTTGAAAATAAAAGTTTATAAACTTTTTTATTCATGGCGCAATTTTTAACATTGACATTCAAACCCGACGAAAAATATGATTAGATTAAACACATAACTTTAGATTCCAAAGTTTTTACTTTTATTTTGAAGAAAAAATATCACTTCTCAGAGGCAAAGTTCAATATATTTGATAATATACACACAAAAAAAAATCATTGGTGGAATTAAGAAAACCGTTGGTAATATTGATAAAATGAGTTAGTGATTTTCAGTAGAAAGTATTGAGCTGTTAAATTTACCAATCCAAAAACTGTTATTGCGAAGGATTTCAACAGCTGACAAAAACTGTAGAATTGAAAGTTTTTCTTTTAAAACAAATGTAATTTTCTCATTCAAGTTGATTAATCATGCTTTCAAAGCAACAAATTGTATTCTTCTTAATTTAACAGCAATTTACATCAAAATAAATATAAATAATCAAATAAAATTAGGTTGAAATGAAACGCACAGACATATATTTTGCTTTTTTATTATCTTATTCCAGATTTTTTCATGATTTTATTTATATAATAGCATCTTAATTGCAACCGTTGCTGCACCTCAGGATAAATTTGTAGAGCTTGAAGTGTCAGGCATAAAACACATACGTTTTGTGTATCTTTCCACTTCCACATCCTCGTCCACATCATTCCGCTGGGCGTTTTTACCAAATCGTGATGAAATATTTTCGTGACGTTGGTAGATTTGACCTGCAGAATGTTGAATATTCTGAATTAGAAAATAGCATGTTCCTCACATTAAAAAATAAAACTTACTCGTTACGTCGTATTCAGCTCATTGTTTTGCGCTCGTTTGCACCATCTACAATTTTGGACGTCGAATCCATCTTTTTTCCCCCATCGTTTTTCAAAATGTTCCGGGCGTGTAAACTTTAGCAGCAAAACAAAAGAAAACTAACGACACCTCATTCAGTTGCCAAACATTCGATTGACAATGTTGCCAAATTTGAAGAAAATAGGGAGAACATTTAACATTTTTTGACCTTTCAAATGAAAAGTTCCAACTTTTGAATTCACAATTTATTGCTTAGAAGTAATTTCTAGAATTGAAAGTTTTTCTGTCACATTAAGTGTGTTACTATTCAAATGTACCACAATTGCTCTACTTTTAATATAAAAGTGCGAAATTGTCAAAAGCACAATTTATTTTTTCTCTGTGTAATGTTTGTTCTTTGTGTGTAACAGCTAAAGTTAAAACTAGATAAAACTTACGAACTAAAAGGTGAAGCTAAAACAGTAAAATACCACTAAATTAAAAATACCTTAAATAGCTAAATAGTACGGGTCAATTTCGAAAGCCACCACAAACGATTAGGAATTTGCACCAAATGTAAAAAGTTAATCCTAGTCGCGTTTTTTTCGTTTTGGCCATACAACGTACCCATGAAATCAAGCGAGCAGTGGTGAACATTTAAACTGCAGTGACAAAATGACACAAAGGACAGTGGTCGAACGAACAATACTAGTGGTATTCCGTAAAGACTGTGATTGTTCGTTTCTAAAGGTGCGAGCTCGCTTGATACGACCACTAATAGTGCGCGCAAAATTCGTACCACTCCCCGGACTCGGAACTGTGGCTAACGCTATGACAGCCAAACCGTCAGTATAGTGATTCCCTTGTCCAGTGTGGAAATGTAAGAAAAGAAAAGAAGAACAGAAGAAGAAATTTGAAGCAGATATTCTACAAGGAGTCCCGCAACATGGTCCTGTATACCAACCAGCAAGCATGCCAACGGTTCCTGCATCGGCCGCAACGGTGAGCTCAAACAAAAAGAAATTAAATAAAACATAAACCCCAAATTGTAAATGTGTCCAAATTAGTTTAATTAAATTTGTATGGCCTGCTAAATCCTAACTTTGTTGTGTTAATTTTATTGTTTAAAAGAAATCTTGTTCTCCGCCATTTTGTTCTGTATAGTCCGCCTTGCCACCAATTATAGGAAGAAATATCCGGGAGAATCGAGTTGGAAAACGACCCTGAAGTGAAACCGTGTTGAGGACCACTGCTCCTATGGTAAAACCGTTACAGGGGTTCTCAACCGGTTTCCACAAAGTTTCACTTAGTATCAGTCTCAAGTAACCGGCGATGAATAGCTTTTTCGAATAGCTTGGATAATCCTGAGAGAAGGCTGATGGGACGATATATTTTGGGGGAGGTAGGATCCTTCCCAGGCTTCCGGATGGGGATGACGTTCGCTGACTTCCATGAAGATGGGAAGTAGCTAAGCCGGAGAACGGCTTAGAACCAGAACGGCTTAGCACAGTCTGGGAGAGCGCGGATCTTATTCGAGAAATCGTTACTTCTGAGGTCCACCATTCTGGCCTGGATAATTTCTGTGATTCGATTGCAGCGTGCCTTAAGCTCAGGCAGTCCAGTACGCTGAAACTGCCTGCGAGTGACATTCCGCAATCGAATCAAATCTTTAGTGAGTGTATCGATGGTCAGGGTGTTGCTTACCTGTCGAGCCGCCGGTACGTGTTGTTCCCGGGCCATCGAGATTGCCTCTTCGATGGCGCACAGCTGGCGGTCGATACTTTCCGGCGTCTCCGGACGCACCTCGTAATCGATGGAGTTGTCGACGCACTGCTGAAACCGCTGCCAGTTCACTCGATGAAAGTTCCTCCTGGAGAGTGGAGCAGTGACGGGAAATGTCAAAAAAATGTCGTGGGATTGCAATTACTAATTTGCTAATAACTTTTTTCAGAAGTTATTAACAATTCGGATTTTTAGATTAACATTTAATGCTTAAAAGATCCTAGAACTTTGTCGAACAGATCATTGTTCTAAATACAAAGTCTAAGCCATGAGAGCAAAATTTAAAAAATGTCACGGAATGTCATGACATTAATGTCATTTGACACTAATTCGGCTCTTACGCCGCCAATATCTGATTCAGAGAAATGACCTATTAGAAAAAGTTATAGGGTCCTTTGAGGGCTACATGTTTACATAAAAAACATAATTGTAAATAATGTATGAAAAAAGATATTAGCAAATTAGTCCCATGACATCGAAATGACATTTCCCGTCACTGGAGTGGAGAGAGACGGTTGATCGAAGAGTGGATTTCGGCTACCACCGGATAGTGATTAGAGCTCAGTTCCTGATAGACGACCGGCTGCGATATTTGGTCATCCATGTTCGTGATGAACAGATCGAGCGTCGAATGTACACCGGATCTGCTCAAACGAACGGGTGGGTGAGTCCGGGTTCAGGATGGTGTAATGGCCTTCTTCTAGATCGCTACTCCAGATCATGCCGTTCCGATTGCTCCTTGAGTTTCCCCAGGCTTGATGTCTTGTATTCAGATCGCCGGCGATGATGTACTGCCCTTGGCGCCGCGTTTGTTTGACGATGTCTCTGCGGACGGCGGCCGATGTCCCATCGATCTCCTTAGATTGCGTTGGGCAGTATGCCACGATGAGGGTGATGACTGGTGAAGACCTGGTCGAAGCGTGTTTTGCACCCGCGTAGTCGCGATGCCAGTTGTGTGAAAATTGAAACTAGCTGCTCTGATGTGTAGAACGGTGGATCACGTTCAGCCAGAAGGGGCTCGTTGTCCTGTCGACGGAATCCAGGGGAAGGAAGCAGGAGCCACTGGCTGGGAGCCGATGGTACTTGGGTATTGGGAGTCGCGGATGGAACCGATCCAGCGGCAGCAGTAAGCCGTTTGTGTGGCTGCAGCGACGGAAGAACCAGGGTCGGTCGACGGGGAGGCGTAATGGCCGGAAAATTCCTCTCATTCAGCGCCGGGGGTGGAACTGCTCGACGCATAGGCTGATTTTTGGTGGAAGTCCTCTTCCGGATCTCCACGAACTCGGCGCACTTGGGACAGTCCTTCGTAGTGGCCCGATGTTTTTCGCCGCAGTTGGCGCACTTTGCATCGGCCGCCTCCATCTTGTCGCACTCATCCGTCGGGTGCAGTTCGCCACACTTGTTGCAGCGTTGTAGCATTTGGTGCACTGTGTCACGTCACGATGCACGAGCCGGTATCGCTCCCAGCCGACGACGGTGTAGTTAATTACTCCGACCAGCTTCAGATCCTTGAAGGTGATGGAGCCATGCTCCAGATGGACCAGGTAAAGCTGGTCTCGGTATTTTCTCGCCCTGTCGTGGCGAGCGATTTTGTGGACAGCGACAGGTTTGAGGCTACTGCTGTCTAGCTCGTTGATAAGCTCTTCCTCCGTCATATCGTGGAGCCCTCGCAGCAAAGCCTTGAGCGGGTACGTTCCGGGGAGGTCATGAGTGTAGTACTCATACTTGTGGACCTGTAGGAACTCCACGATAGACTTGTGGTGATCTTGATTAGCAGGCATCACCTTGACTCCCTCGCTGCAAAGCCGGAACGTGCACTTGAGGCCCTTTCCCATAGGTTGGCGGATTTTCGGCAGCAAATCCGGTGGATCGCCCTTCACAAACACGGTCGGGCACTTCTCCTTCCGCTCCGGTTGCACCTGCGGCAGCTGCGATTGCTGCTTATTCCTCTTTTTCAACGGATTGCCGGCGCCATCAAGCGGCAACGTTGCTCTGCAAAAGCTGCTTGGAGGGGTTACCCGCGCCTCCAAGAGCAGTGCGACCGAATCGGCCACCGAGTCTCCCATGACGGGTCCGGGAGCAAATAACGCCAACGCGACGAAGCGAAAACGAACGAAAGCGAACAAACGAGAAAAACACTTGGAAAGAAAACACGTCCGTACGTGCTGCAGTCTCGAACTATTGTCGACAAGAATGACACTTCGTCCGCAATGCCCCGCGCCATTGACAGTTGCGTCAAACCTCCGCATATCGTTTCTATCCATGCTCTCCTGCGCATCACCTATCACACTCTCTTCGTGTTGCCTTTTTTCTCTGCGGTGGATTCGTTTCTCTTCAGACCCTTGCTACCATTTCGTTGGCGTCGCTGTGCAGTGCCTAACGCTTCCTGCGCTGTTGTAGTCACAGCTTCGTGGATATTTTCCCACAATCTGTCCGCCCGTCCAGCTTCTGGTGGTACTGTTCGGCAACTCCTTCAACTGACAAGCGATGGACAAGATATTGAAACGCATCGTGCTGTTGTTTCGTGAATTCGTGACGCTGGAAAGTTGCGCCCGAGTTTCTACAAGGATCACTGCAAGGATCTCTGACTATTGCGTATATTCGTGTAAATAAGTAGTTAGGTTTTCAAATTTCAAAATTAATCCATGCCTCCTCGAAGGCGCACATGTCAAACTAGCTTCATTTTTCGAATTACAGTCAAACCTGCATGAGTCCATGTTCTACGACTCGATATCGACTCATGGAAGCAAATTATTCCATATTAAAAAATATTTTCTGGGTTACTATGATGGTCCCTTCAAAGAGCTTCCTAATGACTTTATATTCCTTATCTCGATATTTCCATGAGTCGATAGTCCCTTCAATATCGACTCATGGAGGTTTGACTATACTCCTTTTATTTCCGAATTAATACTAAAGCTGACGGGCCGTATTTCGATTTTTTCATTCCGTATTTCGTATACAATAATTTTATTCCATTTTTTCGTTATTAACATATTTTTACATATAAAGTGTTCAGCCTTTTGGCTCTTCGGCGCTATCGCTCAACATTCCAGTTCGAGACAGCAACACGTACGGACGTGTTTTTTGCTCGCGCATTTTTTCGAAGTGTTTTTTCTCGTTCGTTCGCTGTTTACGTTTTCGCTTGTCGCGTTGGCGTTATTTTCTCCCGGACCCGTCATGGGAGACTCGGTGGCCGATTCGGTCGCTGGAAAAGTGCCTAAGCGCACTGCTCTTGGAGGCGCGGGTAACCCCTCCAAGCAGCTTTTGCGGAGCAACGTGTTCTCGCCGTTGCCGCTTGATGACGCCGGCAATCCGCCGAAAAAGAGGAAGAAGCAGCAATCGCAGCTGCCGCAGGTGCAACCGGAGCGGAAGGAGAAGTGCCCGCTCGTGTTTGTGAAGGGCGATCCGCCGGATTTACGCCCAAAAATTCGCCAGCTGATCGCTAAGGGGCTGAAATGTACTTTTCGGCTCTGCAGCGAGGGCGTGAAAGTGATACCGGCCAACAGGGACCATCATCAATCCGTCGTGGAGTTCCTCGAGGTCCACAAGTATGAGTACTACACTCATGACCACCCCGGCACGAAGCCGCTCAAGGCTTTGCTGCGAGGACTCCACGACATGAAAGAAGAGGAGTTAAAAGCTGAGCTTGAAAGTTGCGGATTGAAACCGGTGGTCGTGCACAATATCGCTTGTCACGACAAGACGAGAAGATATCGCGACCAGCTTTACCTGGTCCACCTGGAGCACGTGTTAGCCTCATGATATACGAATGCAAAAATGGTAACCTGGCTTAGAAACCTCGCAGTTAATAACTGTGGAAGTGCTTAATGAACACTAAGCTGCGAGGCGGCTCTGTCCCAGTGTGGGGATGTAATGCCAATAAGAAGAAAGACCTGGAGCACGGCTCCACTACGTGGAAGGACCTGAAGCTGGTCGGCGTTATAAATTACACCGTCGTTGACTGGGAGCAATATCGGCCAGTGCACCGCGACGTCACGCAGTGCACCAACTGCTTCAATTTCGGGCACGGCACCAGGAACTGCCGCATGAAGCCGCGCTGCAACAAGTGTGGCGAACCCCATCTGACTGATGAGTGCGACAAAATGGAGGTGGCCGATCCCAAGTGCGCCAACTGTGGCGACAAACATCGGGCCACCACAAAGGGCTGCCCAAAGCGAGCCGAGTTCCTGGAAATCCGGAAGAAGGCTTCCACCAGGACCATGCCGAAGAAGAACCGTGTTCCTGTAATCAACGAGGTGAACTCTTCAGCCATCCCGGCTCCCCGTCGTGTGATTCCAATACTCCCACCGCTACAGCCGCACAAGCGACTGGCAGCGGCAGCTGCATCGGTCCAAGCTCCAACATCGTCGGCACCATCCACCAGCGAATGGCCCCCGCTCCCTCCTCCTGGGTTCCATCGGCAGTCGGAGAACGAAGCCGTCCCACCGGAAGAATCTGCTCCGCTGTACACTCCGGAGCAACTGATGCCGATCTTCTCGCAGCTCGCCACTCGGCTGCGCAACTGCAAAACCCGCTTCGACCAGGTCTTCACTCTTGGCATGTTCATCATCGAAAATGGCTGCTAGGGTGGGCCTGGTCAACTGGAACGCTTGCTCGCTAAAGAGCAAAACAATCGAGCTGAAGGATTTCCTTGAGGAGAAGGAAATAGACGTAGCGTTCATCACCGAAACGCACCTAAAACCGGAGGTGAACGTCAACATCCCGGACTTCCGCATCGTGCGACTCGACCGGCCGACCAGGGGAGGTGGTGTGGCCATCGCTCTTCGCTACAACATCAACTGTCGTCTGCTTCCGAGCTTCCAGCTCAGTGTCATCGAGGCCATCGGTGTCGAAATCACCACTTCGGTCGGCACAGTCGCGCTCATCGCGGCGTACTGTCCAACGCAAGCCAAAGCAGGCGATGGATCATCGGCTGCCCTTCGGAGGGACATCGTCAAGCTGACGCGGAGACAAGGCCAGTATATCATTGCCGGCGACTTGAATGCCAAACATCAAGCCTGGGGCAACAGTCGCGGCAATCGAAACGGCACCATCTGGAGCAACGACATGGAGGAAGGCCACTACACGATCTTGAGCCCGGATTCCCCCACTCGGCTGAGTCGGTCCGGTGTCCATGCAACCCTCGACCTCTACATAACAAACCTGAGTGACCACGTCTCGCAGCCGGTTGTCCACCAGGAGCTCAGTTCGGATCACTATCCGGTGGTGGCGGAACTGGGCTCCTCGGTCAATCGGCACCAGCAGTTGCGGCGGAACTATCACCGAGTGAACTGGCAGCGGTTCCAGCAGTGAGTTGATAACTCCGTCGATTACGAGGTGCGTCCGGAGACGCCGGAAAGTATCGACCGCCAGCTGTGCGCCATCGAAGAGGCAATCTCGGTGGCCAGAGAGCAGCATGTCCCGACGGCTCGGCAGGTAGACAACTCCTTAAACATCGATACACTCACCAAAGATTTGATTCGATTGCGGAATGTCACTCGCAGGCAGTTTCAGCGTACTGGACTGCCTGAGCTTAAGGCACGCTGCAATCGAATCACAAAAATTATCAAGGCCAGAATGGTGGACCTCAAAAATAACGACTTCTCGAATAAGATCCGCACTCTGCCCAGATTATGCTAAGCCGTTCTGGAAAATGACCAAAATACTAAAATCCAAGCCTCGGCCCATTCCACCTTTGATCCCACTAGACAATAATGGCTCTAAGGATCGCTTGATAACCCCTGCAGAGAAGGTCGCTGAAATAGATCGTCACTTCGTCAGCTCACACAATCTTGGGCAGAACATCGTCAGTCCACATGAAGAAGCCGTCAACGAGCATGCTAACAACATCCATTTGATTCCCAACCACTTCTCGGAGGAGTTGGAGATCTCAGCTGACGAATTGACGGCCTATATCAAATCGTCGAAGAACATGAAGGCCCCAGGTTTCGACAGCATCCTGAATCTCGAGCTCAAACACATGAGTGCTCCGTTCTTTGAGCACCTCTCGCTGATCTTTAATCAGTGTCTCCGGCTCAGCTACTTCCCATCGTCCTGGAAATCAGCGAAAGTCATTCCAATCCGGAAACCTGGGAAGGATCCTTCCTCCCTTAAAATTTATTGAACCTGCTGCCCTGTCTCTGGGTTATCCAAGCTATTCGAAAAAGCTATTCATCACCGGTTACTTGAGTCTGCCGAAAATCTGAACATCTTGCTCGAGGAACAGTTTGGTTTCCGACGCGGTCGGTCAACTGTACACCAACTGACTCGAGTTACCAACGTCCTCAGACGGAACAAGTTTGTCTCGAAAACATCCGCCATGGCCTTACTCGATGTCGAGAAGGCATTTGACAATGTATGGCATGACGGCCTGGTGTACAAACTACAACGCTACAATCTTCCCAGCTACCTGGTGAAAATCATCAACAATCACCTGTCGGCAAGGATATTCCGGGTCTCAATCAGCGGAGCGAGTTCCAATGCGCACAACATCGTCGCAGGCGTCCCCCAGGGCAGTATCCTCGGGCCCCTGCTTTTCAATCTGTTCACCTCCGACATGCCAGAACCTCCAGAAGGCGGCATTCTGTCTCTGTTCGCAGATGAACCTCCATCGTCTACAACGGTAGAGTGATCAGAGCGCTAGTGGCAAAACTCCAACGAGGCCTGGATGCCCTGACAGAGTACCTCACCAGCTGGAAGATCTGTATCAACGCGGCGAAGACTCAGGTCATCATTTTCCCCCACTCCAAATCCCCTAAACTTGTTTCGCCTGGGGACTGTAAAATCATCCTCAATGGCATGACTGTGGAATGGGCCAATGAGGCCGACTACCTTGGCTTGACCCTCGACAGCAAGCTTATTTTCAGGCAACAGGTTGACAAAACGGTGACAAAGTGTAACGTCTTGTTGAAACTACTGTACCCTTTGATCAACCGCCGGTCGTCATTGTCCCTGAAAAATAAGCTTGCTGTCTACAAGCAAATCATCCTCCCTGTGATCGAATATGGCATGCCGGTCTGGGAGAGCTGCGCAAAAACCCACCACCTCAAACTTCAACGGGTTCAAAACAAATTCCTGAGGATGATCCTGTGGGGAGTTGATTTGCACACAGCTGATGTTGCTTCCGACCAGCTCGATTGTCCGACGAAGAAAGAGGAAGAGTCATGGATTGCTATGTGCTAATCGACCACCGTGATGAATCATGCATGATGCAATCGTTAAACGGATAGATGAAGGTATGTTCATCCATCGACCAACATGTAAGGGGTATGCCTCTAAGTACACACTGAAGGTAATTAACTCATACCCCACATTCTCCTTCTTCTCTCATTAAAAAGAGAAAAAAAAATCCACTGACATGCTCTACTAAAACCGAAGTTGTATTCAAATGGATGGGCTTCTCAAAATTCGAGTGTTGGTGCGAACGGCAAGCAATAGCATTCAAGCTGCAGGCCCTTACGAAGACAATTTTCTTCAAAACCCAGATCTTTGTACATGTTACTGTTAAGACTTGCTGTAAAACAGAACTTCCTTCTTTGCTCTTCAAGCAGTAAAAGTATTTGCAGCAATGGAAAATTCACCAGTTGATGCCCAGCAGTCTACCAACTGTACGAGAATATCATTGCTCTAGCGCTTCAACAACTTAACTGTCACTGGTCACGCAGAACATACGCGTCGGCAGTTCGGTCATAACGCAGGTCTTCATCGTGCTGTCAGGTGATTGCAATGACTAGCGAGAGCGAGAAATTACGTCTGCATTCGAAAAAAAAGCTTTGTGGACATATGATTAAAATGGTGTAAAGTAATCTTCACTAAATTTCCTTTCTAGTGAAATATTTATTTCATTATTTTTGTTCCTTGCATCCCGCATCCCACCGTTTAATCCTAGGTAAGAAAGCCAAGTAGCAGCGCAAGTTGGAGAAGGTCACCGATGCCAAGAATGTAGTGCCGCACATATACGATGATTTGAACATGATCAACATTTTCGCTATCAAAGAGAGCATCCATAAGGCCGAACATGAGTTCCGTACCACGTCCGATGAACAGTCACGAAAGGTCTTCGAGTGGGCAAACAAACACAAGATTTATCATCCACTCATTATGGGAGCACACAAGGAAAATGTAATCATTGACCTTTCCGGTACACTTTTAACACAACAAGCTAGCATACTGTAAAACATTAGGACGGTGACCCAGACAATAAAATAATAAAAAAAAAACTTACGTTGATCTTCTACACGCACACGTTCTTTCTGAATTACTCTTTTACAAAATTGGAATACATGAGTTTGTCCTCGTTTATATCTTGAAAAATATGGAAAGTTGTTGCAATGTTTTTAAGACTTGATTCGACTCTGCTATAGAGTAGAGTGGGGCAAGAGTACGCACTTAGTTTTCAATCGATCACGTGGCCCTTATGAAGCAAGCTTCTGCATATCAAATCTGTGTCGATGATTCATATACTCTTCCTTTATGTTACCCAGTGGAAAAAATATTGAAATTATTGAGATTCGTTTTAGTAGAACCCTTATTGCAAGACAAGTGAAAAACGCACTCTTACCCCACCGGTGGGGTAAAAGTGCGCATCGGATGGGGTAAGAGTACGCATTTATCCAATCATGTGCTTTAAGTATATATTAACACAAATAAGAGTTAATAACATTTAATTGATGTTTAATGAGCATATATTAGGGAATGTTTAAAGATTACGTAACTCTTAAAGGGGATGGGTTCTAAAAATGTGCACTTTCATACGAAAAACCATTGTTTTTTATATACTACAGAGGTAAAAATATGTATCAGGTTTCGCGTGGCGTATACAAAGGCATTTTCCTTAAAGAAAGTCCACCAGCCACGTAACGTAAAATTTGGCTATTTCATCACCCTCCCCTATCTTACACTATTTGTATGAACCCTCTAAAATTATATGGATCGTCACAAATCTTGCAACCCTCCCAGCTAAACGTTGCATAATTTATGAATGTTTCTTTTGATTAAATGAAATTATCATTTAGATAAAATTGTGTTTTCATACTATGTTTAGGTGTACAACAAGTCCTAATACAATTTCATTACTTCGCTTCAGTGCTTTGTTCGCTAAGTCCTTTCTAACACCGAATTACTTCAACTTATCCTAAAAACTTGTGATAATTTCGAATTCTGTCCCTTTTTTCTTAGTTGTGGATCTTTACGCTTTGGAAGAAGTCTTATTTCGACCGGAGATACGGGTTTGACATCATAATTTAAAAATTCATATGCGTACTCTTGCCCCACCGCACAATGGGGAAAATGTTGCATGTTTCGGGCAAAATTCAATAACTCAAAACGCCGCTGAACGAAAATTGTGACCAAGAACTTTTCTTAAACAAAATTTCCCCAGGAATCGAATGGGGGTAATTTCGGAGCCGGCACGCCATTCCTAATAGGACTTTTTGGACGTTTTTCCCCAACTTCCCCCAGAGCTTTAGTATTATGAACGGAATGCAGCCGTTATAAGCAGTTTACGGCATATTTATGATTGAATCTGAACGATTAGAATATTGTTGGGTAAGCGCAGTGGTATTTTATCTGGAGAGTATGTTAGTTTTAGGGAATAGGGGTAAAATAGTCTTATATAATATATACAGACAAATGGATTTCTGTCTGTCTGTCTGATCATGATAGACTCGGAAACTACTGAACCATTCGGCGCGAAAACTAGTATGTAGGGGCTTTTGGAGTCGAGAAGGTGTTTATGATGCTTGGAGACCCCTCCCCCTTCTGAATAGGGGGGGGGGCTTCCACATAAATAAAAAAAATTACAGCATAACTCGAGGACTAATCAAGCAAATGCAACCAAAGTTGGCATGTCAAGGTTTTTGAAGTCAAGAAATGTTTCTGTGGTGATTCGTGATCCCTCCCCCTTCTGGTAGGGGGGGGGGGGCTATCATATAAATGAAACATAAATGTCAGCATAATTCGGAAACTGATCAAGCAAATGTAACCAAATTTGGCATGTGGTGGATATAATAGGCAAGAAATGTTTCCGTGGTAGTTCGTGAGCCCTCCCCTCTCTGTAAGGAGGGGGGGCTCTCATACCAATGGAATCGAAATTTACACACAACTCAAAAACTAATCAAGCAAATGGAACCAAATTTGGTATGTGAAGGTTTTTGAAGTCAGGAAATGTTTCTTTGGTGGTTCGTGACCCCTCCCCCTTCTGTAAGGGGGGGGGGCTTTCATACAAATGAAACATAAATTTCTGTATAATTCGGAAACTCATCATGCAAATTGAACCAAATTTAGCATGTAAGGGTTTTTGAAGGCAAGAAATATTTCTGTGGTGGTTGGTGACCCCTTCCACCTCTGGAACGGGAGAAGGGGCGTCATACAAATGAAACAGGAGTTTTCGCATAACTCGAGAACTAATCAAGCAAATGGAATCAATTTCAGCATGTAAACGTCTGTGAAAAATGAATTGGCTGTGGAAAATCACAGAAGAGAGATAGTTCACCACTTTCTACAGCAAAACTGTTGGCTTTGCAGGAAAAATATCAGGGGTAAAGTTTGAATATACTCTGAAAACCCTGATATCCGAAACCTTGGGAAAATTTCGCTTCTGAGAGCATGCAAATAAATCTGTGTGTGAATCCTAAATCACATTGTTTGATTGTTCGTTTTGCCTGTGATCAATTTTCTTGAATACGAGATGCTCAAGGTACTCCAAATCGTTCTGGAGTTCAGCTCACGGTACCTATCAGATCAGTCGAGGCTTTTACCAATGTCCTCATCGTCGGTATTCACCCAATCTGGTTTTATAAGCATCATGCAAATCCAATTTTCTTGAATAATGGATGCTCAAGGTAGTCCAAAACGATCTGGAGTTCAGCTCACGGTATCTTTTAGATCATTCAAGGCTTTTGCAATGTTCTCATCGTCGGTATTCAACTAACCTAGTTCAGTAAGCACATACGCGTCATGCATACTCTATTTTCTAGAATACGAGATGCTCATGGTACTCCTAAACGTTCTGGAGTTCAGCTAACGATATCTACCGGATTAATCAAGGCTTTTACAATGTCCTCATCGTCGGTATACTCCTAAAATTCTCTTGAGTTTAGTTCATAGTATCTTCCAGATCAATCAAGACTTTCGCAATATCCTCATTATCGGTATTTACGCAATCCTGTGTAATAGGCATATGATCCTTATTCCCATGAACATGAGATCCAATGTCCAAGGTGCTCCAATATAATCTTGAGTCAAGATGCACAATGACAATAAGGTTAACCTGCGATTTGTTCTGCGTACGCGGTCTTGGATATTCAAGTACAGTCAAACTTCCATGAGTCAATGTTTTATGACTCGATATCGACTCATTTGCTTCCATGCCATATTAAAAAATATTTTCTAGGTTATTGTCATGGTTCCTTCAAACAGCTCTCCAAGGATTTTCTCTTCCACATCTTGATATTTCCATGAGTCGATGATCTCTTCAATATCGACTCATGGAGGTTTGAGTGTAGTTCAATATTTCGTTATAGTTCAATCGTTCAATACGTTTTGTTGAACCTAAAAGGTCTGTAATAGCTTGTATGAATAATGATTGAAGTGGAATCAACTCAATGAACCCACTTGGATATCATATCATACACCATTCATTAGTTGGTTTATTGGATAGATCACATGATCCGAGATAAAAGGGTCTATAATGCAGCCGATCCTCTATGAGACGCTTATGGAAGGACCATCGGCCCAATGTTCCTTGGAAAACTGTTCAAAGAACCATCAGAGTAACCGAGAAAATAATTTTAGTTAGTCGATATCGAGTCGAAGAACATCGAATCATGGAGGGCCTATTGTAGCTTGTGAATGAAATCGTATCGGCTCAATGAACCTGCTGTGATGTTTTGCTCTAAACAGATACATCGTTCAGGACTTGGTTGATCGGGTAGATCGCACGTTCTGAACTCCATGCCGGTTTGAAGAACCATAAAGGCCTGTAGTAGCTAGTAAAAGTGTTGAGTGAAATCCTTTCGGCTCAATTAACTGGAATGTTCATCAATGCACTGATACAACGTTCGGGACTTGGTTGATCGGGTTGAAAACATGCTTTGAGCTCCATGGCGTTTTGGAGAACCAAAAAGGCCTGTAGTAGTTTGTAAAAGTAATGAGTGAAATCTTTTCGGCTCAATGGACCTGCTGGGATGTTTAGCGCTACATGAATACATCGCTCAGGGCTTGGTTGATCAGGTAAATCGTATGTTCTGAACTAAAGACCATTTTGGAAACCCTGAAATAGGTTACGTTAATTCAAAACTCGATAATTTCATGTATTATGATCACATAGATATTTTTGGACATATTATCAGCTTTGGACATTATGTTTCTAGAGATATTTTCTGATGCATTCGAGGATATGTACTGCAGAACAGTTTGGACGGTCTAGGACATCCGAAAAATATATTTCAACACCTTTTTAGCTTATTCAATACTAGTTTTGGCAGGATCGAGCGGAAAAACCCAAATCTGTACGCAAAATCAATATAAAAAAGTCGTCCTGAAAGGGTTAAAAAAAGTGAACTCAGTAGCTGCTTAAAAGAAAGCTTCTACATGTGAAACACAAAGTCTCTTGAACTGTGATAATGTAGTTGCACGTTTGATATGTGTAGGCATCGTATTAGATTAATAACAAAGAATTTTGTAATCTGTTTATTACTTTGAAAATGAATACCATTGTTAATTACACAATTGCTTCACAGAGAGCCACTGCATAGCATCCAACAAAAAAGTTAAGGAAGTGAATCTGCTACATCTCAGAATCAAACGCATAATCTTATTCTGCATACGCTGCAATCTCTATATCTGTATCTGATTTGCTAAAACCAGAATAGAAGAACAAAAGTCCAAGTTAGGAGAGATGATTGATTTGAACAACTGTATTTTACTTGCAATATTAAATTTGTTTTTCAGCCGACAGAGAAGTCCATTCTTCTTGGCTATGTTCTTGATGACATTCTCAATTTCAACTTATCATCAATAATCATGCCAAGATATTTAATTTCTCGTACGCGGTGTCTTGTCATCACTTTTCACCGAGACATTATCAATTGAACGATTTCGCGAAATAATCATATACTTTGAGTTATTAATAATCAATTTTAACTGATTGTACTTCTACCATCTACTTAAATAATGCAAATCTGCATTCAAGTGTTCAATCGCATCTTCTTAGTCTTTAGCTGCAATGAATAACATTTGTATGAGAGCCCTCCCTTCCCGCAGGGGGGGGGGGCACAAACCACCAAAGAAACATTTCCTGATTTCAAAAAACTTCACATACCAAATTTGGTTCCATTTGCTTGATTAGTTTATGAGTTATGTGTAAATTTCGATTTCATTAGTATGTGAGCCCCCCCCCCCCTTGCAGCCAGGGGAGGGCTCACGAACTATCACGGAAACATGTCTTGCCTATTATATCCACCACATGCCAAATTTGGTTACATTTTGCTTGATCAGTTTCCGAATTATGCTGACATTTATGTTTCATTTATATGAGAGCCCTCCCTTCCAGAAGGGGGGGGGGGATCACGAATCACCACAGAAACATTTCTTGACTTCAAAAACCTTGACATGCCAACTTTGGTTGCATTTGCTTGATTAGTCCTCGAGTTATGCTGGATTTTTTTTATTTATGTGGAAGCCCCCCCCCCATTCAGAAGGGGGAGGGGTCTCCAAGCATTATAAAAACCTTCTCGACTCCGAAAACCCCTGCATACTAGTTTTCGCGCCGAATGGTTCAGTAGTTTCCGAGTCTATAATGATCAGCCAGTCAGACAGATATCCATTTGTAGGTATATATTATATACGACTATTTTACCCCATATTCCCCTAAAACTAACATACTCTCCAGATAAAATACCACTGCGCTTACCCAACAATATTCTAATCATTCAGATTCAATCATAAATATGTCGTAAACTGCTTGTAACGGCTGCATTCTGTTCATAATACTAAAGTTCTGGGGGAAGTTGGGGAAAAACGTCCAAAAAGTCCTATTAGGAATGGCGTGCCGTCTCCGAAATTACCCCCATTCGATTCCTGGGAAAATTTTATTTAAGAAAAGTTGTTGGTCACAATTTTCGTTCAGCGGCCTTTTGAGTTATTGAATTTTGCCTGAAACATGCAACATTTTCCCCATTGTGCACCGGTTCCTGCGTACTTTTACCCCACAGTCCCAAAAATTATTCAAGTAATGGTTTTGACTTCTTGGAAAACCAACCGGATTGGTGTTCTGTACCATAAAGTACTCTATACAATAGGTTATCGAAATGGTATAATGTTCACCTGAATGAACGTATATATGGTAATGAAATACTAGTTGCGGAAATCCAATTATTTTTAGCAAAATGACCAAAAAGTTATCTAACTCCATATCTCCCTTGTTGTTCATTCAAATCGTTTACAATTACACATGATAATAGTTGACCAGAATACCTGTCAAACTGATGCAGTGCTGCTAGTTTATCCTTTTTTATTACTTCAAAAAATCGAAAACGTACTCTTACCCCACGCGCACTCTTGCCCCACTCTACTCTATATACTGACACCATTAAACGAAAGATATCCAAAACTGATTTCTAAAAGTACAAACCATTGTACCTTGCGGGCATACCCTGTAATTTCCTAAAATCAAACTCAATTTTCCAGGGATCACGTACGCTACGTTTTCAAACCACGTGTTTTCCTTATTGATGAACCATTCAATACTGATCCTCAACCAAATTCAATCTGCAGCTTAAAAATTTTTTTTTTTTATTATTTTTAAGATTCACTTTGCAGTTTTTCCAATTCAGAAACTGTTTTTCGTTGCTACTGCACAAAGCTTCTATCTATCGCTAAGTGGAACATGCACTCGTTCTCGGGTACCACTGTACCACAAAGTGTGGTACGCCTTGATATGAACAATCAACGAGCTAAATATAGGAGTGCGACTAACTTCGGGAGGAACTTCACTGAAGTCCCATCTTGTGAAGACTTTCATGTAGAGTGCCAAACCGAACTCATTCAAACCCTTCGCAAAATGTCCCATTTTGCGACCGACTATCGTGTTGCTTCGTTAAGCGTCTTTTTTGAACGAATTATAAATTCTCCCTAAGCGTCCCGCATAGAGATTTTTTTTTGCCACATCCGAAAACGATGTTCCTCCTAAGCGTCCCGCTTTGAGGTATATTTCTTCTCGAACGTCCCGTTCCGAGGCACGCTTAGCTGCTTCCAAGCATCCTGCTTCGAAGAATTTGTATTTACGAAGGTCCCGTCCCGAGACAATCGTTGTTACTCCAAAGCGTCCCGCTTTGAGTTTGTTATCGAAAGTTCTATTTCGAGATAAGTTCTTCCTGAGCATCCCGCTTACAGAAACACAATAATTATTATCTATGAAGATCCAATTCCACGCTATACGTTGAAAACATCTCCAACTGTTTTCGTCTAAAATATCCAAGTAAACTAAAATGTTACAAAAAATCCACGGAAAATGTCCGATTCTGGACAGAAATTAGTTTTGTTCAACTTCCTTACGAACGTGTCTTGGGCTGTTCCAAATAATTAACCAAACTACTCGTGCCGAATATTGTTTTCCAAAATGTTTGTTTCTTTTACATTCCACAAAAATCGTTAGTTGCTTACCGAAAGATCCAATTACAGGGATGTTAGCTCCTGGGAGGGAGCCAGCTTCACCGTGATTCGCTTTTTATTCTGATGTCCACTCGGACACCAAAACCTGGCAGGATCACCATTGTGGGGAGTTGATTTGCACACAGCTGATGTTGCTTCCGACCAGCTCGATTGTCCGACGAAGAAAGAGGAAGAGTCATGGATTGCTATGTGCTAATCGACCACCGTGATGAATCATGCATGATGCAATCGTTAAACGGATAGATGAAGGTATGTTCATCCATCGACCAACATGTAAGGGGTATGCCTCTAAGTACACACTGAAGGTAATTAACTCATACCCCACAGATCCTCAACACCCCTCCCAGGACAAGAACATCTGAGGTCCACCGTCTGGCCGGAATAAAAACCTTACATGAACGCTTTGGTGAGTGTAAAGAAAAGTTTAGGGTCCGTTGCTTGCACTCGGACCAAGAAGCGCTTAGGGCGCTGGTTCCAATCTAGGTTATCAAATTTCATTTAATGTATATAGAGTAGTTAGGTTATCAAATTTCAGTTTTTTGTAATTCCAAACCAATGCCTTTTATAGGCTTAATTTGTAGGAGTATTATTTTTAAACCATATACAATTGTTGGTAAAGTCAACATCATAAATTATTAGAGATGAAGGATCATAAGGTCAACCACTCAAAATGTAAAATACGTTTAAAACCAAATATGCTGAAATAAAAATGAATTTAAGTTAAAAAAAAAGTAAGTTTGGCTCTTCGGCTTTAGTTTGGGCTTTTCGATTTATTCAATGAATAATGCTGTGCAAACGAATTACATACACGCCATCGTTGTGTTTTTGTCCTTTCCGTGTACCGGAAGGAGGCTCTACAGCGTTTTTTTTTTTGTGTCTGAATTTTACCCACTAACCACCCTGCCGGCGAAGTAGCTTCTCCAAATGTCACTCGCCCCATGTGAGCCTTATTTGGGTGCTCA
Organism: Armigeres subalbatus; assembly: GCF_024139115.2. Taxonomy (NCBI): domain Eukaryota; kingdom Metazoa; phylum Arthropoda; class Insecta; order Diptera; family Culicidae; genus Armigeres; species Armigeres subalbatus. The sequence continues at coordinate 150,463,942 of NC_085141.1, forward strand.
CCCTAACACTACGCTGGCATGCCTCGAGGTGTGTGTGTGTGTGTGTTTGTGTGTGAAACTCTGAAATGTCGATAAATGAGCCGGATTTCTTATGCGTCGGGGTTTGGAATTTCATCGCACTGCGCGGAGAATCGATTTGGATGGGACCATTTCGAACAACAAACCCGGCCGGAGTCCGCTGGGCGGCGAGTGTACCGACAGAGCTTGACCACTGGTCGATCAAACCGATCGGAAGCCTCTCGTAACCGGCGAATGGGTCGATTTCAATTTCCTGGAACGGTCCGAAATGGCCAGAGCCATTCACGGATTCGTGATTGCCCATCCCTAACACAGACATCATAAATCGCGCACCACCTTCGAAAATGTGTTGCCAGCACTCATTCCGCTGATTTCGATCGACCACGTACGACTACCCGCCGCATCACAGTAGCAAGATGTCTGAAGTTGCCGCTGTCACGACGACCGACGCAATCGCATCCAACGTTGCTTCACCACGCGCTGGTACGAAGAAAAAGTCGGGAGAAGCTAAACCGAAGCCGAAACTACCACGGACCCATCCACCGATGTCGGAAATGGTGACCACTGCCATCGAAACGTTGAAAGGTGGACGCCACGGATCGTCCCTGCAGGCCATCAAGAAGTACATCGGGGCCAACTACAAGTGCGATGTCGTCAAGCTGGCTCCATTCCTCCGGAAGGCTCTCCGGGGCGGTGTCGAGAAGGGCACCTTTGTCCAAATCAAGGGAACGGGTGCTTCCGGATCGTTCAAGCTGGTGAAGGCAACGGCGGCTGCGGACGCTGCTAGTCACACCAGCCGGAAAGCAAAAGTCCAAGATGACACCACCATGAAGACGACAGCGAAACAGAGGAAGAAGAAGAAGGTGGCAGTGCCCAAGAAAAGCGCCACCGCCGCGAGTGGACGCGTGGGAAAACCTGCTACCGTCAAGCAGAAGGCCACCAAACACGCGAAAACCAGATCTCCGCCGCCAAGAAAGCTTCTTCTCCCGCTGCTGTACCGAAAAAGGCTGCCGCTGGTGGTGGTAAGAAGAAGTAAAGGCCCGACACCGTCGATGATCATGATCATCAATCGCGAACCGCGAGCAAAATCAGTCCTTTTCAGGGCTACCACTTTGGATCCCAAGAGGAGAGGTATTTACCGCTGTCGCGAACGAAATCATCTTCCAGTTTGATTTTCGGCCCGGTTCGAGGATGTTTTGGGCATGACTGTATCCTTTGGGATTGCCACCAGTCAATCAGTCAGTCAGCTCTGGCTGTTCGGTGCGCTGCGCCTGGCCAGAGAGTGCGCGCCAACGATGAACGAGACCGGCTTGTGCGCGTGTCTCCTCGTTGGTGGACTTTTCCTTGCCCCAGTCCAGGACTACTGTCAGTCGACCGGGTCAGGCAGTCCAGAAGCTGCACACCATTACACCTGTTCGGGCTGTGTGTGTGTGTGTCTGTGCCGAAGAAGGCCACCGCCGCTGATGGTAAGAAGAAGTAGAGGCCCGATACAAACACAAACCAATCAGTCCTTTTCAGGGCTACCACTTTGGATCCCAAGAGGAGAGGTATTTACCGCTGGCTGGAGTTCGACTCTAGGATACAGCACACTGTATCCTATTTGTGTGCAATGGGGCATGCATAGAAAAGCCCCATGTTCCAGCAGTTGCGAGCCATCGAAGATACGGTAGCATTGTAGTACGGCTAGCATGCAATACCAATGAATGGCCTGCTTTGAGCGTACTTACAGCGGCACACCAGGAGTTAATTTTCTGAAATCAGTATGGCGAAAGGCATCTAAGGTTCGATTTCCCAAAATTAAGTACCTTCATCGGTACCAAATAGTTTTCCATAAGAAGTTCCTAATTTTGAGCAAACCCGCGTTAGATCGTCTTTCGGCCATACAGGCTCTCTCTCTCTCTCTCTCTCTCTCTCTCTCTCTCTCTCTCTCTCTCTCTCTCTCTCTCTCTCTCTCTCCCACTCTCTCTCTCTCTCTCTCTCTCTCTCTCTCTCTCTCTCTCTCTCTCTCTCTCTCTCTCTCTCTCTCTCTCTCTCTCTCTCTCTCTCTCTCTCTCTCTCTCTCTCTCTCTCTCTCTCTCTCTCTCTCTCTCTCTCTCTCTCTCTCTCTCTCTCTCTCTCTCTCTCTCTCTCTCTCTCTCTCTCTCTCTCTCTCTCTCTCTCTCTCTCTCTCTCTCTCTCTCTCTCTCTCTCTCTCTCTCTCTCTCTCTCTCTCTCTCTCTCTCTCTCTCTCTCTCTCTCTCTCTCTCTCTCTCTCTCTCTCTCTCTCTCTCTCTCTCTCTCTCTCTTCTCTCTCTCTCTCTCTCTCTCTCTCTCTCTCTCTCTCTCTCTCTCTCTCTCTCTCTCTCTCTCTCTCTTTCTTTCTTTACACTTTTAGCAGCGCTGTGGTGTGCGTGTGAGCGTGTCTGCTAGTAGTTGTAGTAAAATTCTTCTTTATTTAAATTATTATTATTACTATTATTATGCTTTTACTTAATTTTTAAAATATAATGTATCATGACGGCCTTCAGGAGGCGCTAGTGTGTTTTTTAAAATTTGATAACCTAACTACTATGTACACTAATATTTTATTCCGGCCAGACGGTGGACCTCGGATGTTCTTGTCCTGGGAGGGGTGTTGAGGATCATCCTCAGAAATTTGTTTTGGACCCGTTGAAGTTTGAGGTGGTGGGTTTTAGCGCAAGCTTATTTTTCAGGGACAATGACGACCGGCGGTTGATCAAAGGGTACAGTAGTTTCAACAAGACGTTACGCTTTGTCACCGTTTTGTCAACCTGTTGCCTGAAAATAAGCTTGCTGTCGAGGGTCAAGCCAAGATAGTCGGCCTCATTGGCCCATTCCACAGTCGTGCCATTGAGGATGATTTTACAGTCCCCAGGCGGAACAAGTTTAGGGGATTTGGAGTGGGGGAAAATGATGACCTGGGTCTTCGCCGCGTTGATACAGATCTTCCAGCTGGTGAGGTACTCTGTCAGGGCACCCAGGCCTCGTTGGAGTTTTGCCACTAGCGCTCTGATCACTCTACCGTTGTAGACGATGGATGTGTCATCTGCGAACAGAGACAGAATGCCGCCTTCTGGAGGTGAACCGATTGAAAAGCAGGGGCCCGAGGATACTGCCCTGGGGGACGCCTGCGACGATGTTGTGCGCATTGGAACTCGCTCCGCTGATTGAGACCCGGAATGTCCTTGCCGACAGGTAATTGTTGATGATTTTCACCAGATAGCTGGGAAGATTGTAGCGTTGTAGTTTGTACACCAGGCCATCATGCCATACATTGTCAAATGCCTTCTCGACATCGAGTAAGGCCATGGCGGATGTTTTCGAGACAAACTTGTTCCGCCTGAGGACGTTGGTAACTCGGGTCAGTTGGTGTACAGTTGACCGACCGCGTCGGAAACCAAACTATTCCTCGAGCAAGATGTTGAGATTTTCGGCAGACTCAAGTAACCGATGATGAATAGCTTTTTCGAATAGCTTGGATAACCCTTAGAGAAGGCTGATGGGCCGATAACTTTTGGGGGAGGAAGGATCCTTCCCAGGCTTCCGGATGGGGATGACTTTCGCTGACTTTCAGTCCATTTGATATAGGCCGTCAATTCGTCAGCTGAGATCTCCAACACCTCCGAGAAGTCGTTGGGAATCAAATGGATGTTGTTAGCATGCTCGTTGACGGCTGCTCCGTGTGGACTGACGATGTTCTGCCCAAGATTGTGTGAGCTGACGAAGTGACGACCTATTTCAGCGACCTTCTCTGCAGGAATTATTAAGCGATTCTTAGAGCCATTATTGTCTAGTGGGATCAAAGGTGGAATGGGCCGAGGCTTGGATTTTAGAATTTTGGTCATTTTCCAGAACGGCTTAGCATAACCTGGGAGAGTGCGGATCTTATTCGAGAAGTCGTTATTTTTGAAATCCACCATTCTGGCCTTGATAATTTTTGTGATTCGATTGCAGCGTGCCTTAAGCTCAGGCAGTCCAGTACGCTGAAACTGCCTGCGAGTGACATTCCGCAATCGAATCAAATCTTTGGTGAGTGTGTCGATGTTTAAGGAGTTGCTTACCTGCCGAGCCGTCGGGACATGCTGCTCTGTGGCCACCGAGATTGCCTCTTCGATGGCGCACAGCTGGCGGTCGATACTTTCCGGCGTCTCCGGACGCACCTCGTAATCGACGGTGTTATCGACGCACTGCTGGAAACGCTGCCAGTTCACTCGGTGGTAGTTCCGCCGTAACTGCTGGTGCCGATTGACCGAGGAGCCCAGTTCCGCCACCACCGGATAGTGATCCGAACTGAGCTCCTGGTATACAACCGGCTGCGAGACGTGGTCACTCAGGTTTGTTAGGTAGAGGTCGAGCGTTGCGTGGGCACCGGACCGACTCAGCCGAGTGGGGGAATCCGGGCTCAAGATCGTGTAGTGGCCTTCCTCCATGTCGTTGCTCCAGATGGTGCCGTTTCAATTGCCGCGACTGTTGCCTCAGGCTTGATGTTTGGCATTCAAGTCGCCGGCAATGATATACTGGCCTTGCCTCCGCGTCAGCTTGACGATGTCCCTCCGAAGGGCAGCCGATGATCCATCGCCGGCTTTGGCTTGCGTTGGACAGTACGCCGCGATGAGCGCGATTGTGCCGACCGAAGTGGAGATTTCGACACCGATGGCCTCGATGACACTGAGCTGGAAGCTTGGAAGCAGACGACAGTTGATGTTGTAGCGAAGAGCGATGGCCACACCACCTCCCCTGGTCGGCCGGTCGAGTCGCACGATGCGGAAGTCCGGGATGTTGATGTTCACCTCCGGTTTTAGGTGCGTTTCGGTGATGAACGCCACGTCTATTTCCTTCTCCTCAAGGAAATCCTTCAGCTCAATTATTTTGCTCTTGAGCGAGCAAACGTTCAAGTTGACCAGGCCCACCCTAGCAGCCATTTTCGATGATGAACATGCCAAGAGTGAAGACCTGGTCGAAGCGGGTTTTGCAGCTGCGCAGTCGAGTGGCGAGCTGCGCGAAGATCGGCATCAGTTGCTCCGGAGTATACAGCGGAGCAGATTCTAGCGGTGGGACGGCTTCGTTCTCCGACTGCCGATGGAACCCAGGAGGAGGGAGCGAGGGCCATTCGCTGGTGGATGGTGCCGACGATGTTGGAGGTTGGACCGATGCAGCTGCCGCTGCCAGTCGCTTGTGCGGCTGTAGCGGTGGGAGTATTGGAATCACACGACGGGGAGCCGGGATGGCTGGAAAGTTCACCTCGTTGATTACAGGAACACGGTTCTTTTTCGGCATGGTCCTGGTGGAAGCCTTCTTCCGAATTTCCAGGAACTCGGCTCGCTTTGGGCAGCCCTTTGTGGTGGCCCGATGTTTGTCGCCACAGTTGGCGCACTTGGGATCGGCCACCTCCATTTTGTCGCACTCGTCCGTCGGATGGGGTTCCCCACACTTGTTGCAGCGCGGCTTCATGCGGCAGTTCCTGGTGCCGTGCCCGAAATTGAAGCAGTTGGTGCACTGCGTGACGTCGCGGTGCACTGGCCGATATCGCTCCCAGTCAACGACGGTGTAATTTATAACGCCGACCAGCTTCAGGTCCTTCCACGTGGTGGAGCCGTGCTCCAGGTGGACCAGGTAAAGCTGGTCGCGATATCTCCTCGTCTTGTGACGAGCGATCTTGTGCACGGCCACCGGTTTCAATCCGCAACTTTCGAGCTCAGTTTTTAACTCCTCTTCCTTCATGTCGTGGAGTCCTCGCAGCAAAGCCTTTAGCGGCTTCGTGCCGGGGTGGTCATGAGTGTAGTACTCATACTTGTGGACTTCGAGGAACTCCACGACGGATTGATGATGGTCCTTGTTTGCCGGCATCACTTTCACGCCCTCGCTGCAGAGCCGAAAAGTACATTTCAGCCCTTTAGCGATCAGCTGGCGAATTTTTGGGCGCAAATCCGGTGGATCGCCCTTGACAAACACGGGCGGGCACTTCTCCTTCCGCTCCGGTTGCACCTGCGGCAGCTGCGATTGCTGCTTCTTCCTCTTTTTCGGCGGATTGCCGGCGTCATCAAGTGGCAACGGAGAGAACACGTTGCTCTGCAAAAGCTGCGCTTAGGCACTTTTCCAGCGACCAAATCGGCCACCGAGTCTCCCATGACGGGTCCGGGAGAAAATAACGCCAACGCGACAAGCGAAAACGTAAACAGCGAACGAACGAGAAAAAAACACTTCGAAAAAATGCGCGAGCAAAAAACACGTCCGTACGTGTTGCTGTCTCGAACTGGAATGATGCCGGAAAAGATGCCTTGGCACTGGTTTTGCGCAACAGCACTGGCATCGAGCGAACGAAAGGCGGTGCCAGAAAGCGGTCACCAATGGTACCGATCACCGAAGGGGCGGTCCCTCGGTCTGCATTGCGCTGGGATACTGGCAAGCCGATGGCAGTTCGAAAGAACTGAAGTTGGAGGGCCAAGCCGGCCGATCACTGTACATGCATAAAAATGATTGTAGAACAAAACATGTTTTAAATAAAGAATAATTTTACTACTACTACTACTTCGAAAGAACGAACGACGCACCGAAGTACCACCCAAGCATGGCACCGAAAACCGGCGGCGGCGGCGGAAAGGCAGCGAAAAAGGCGGCAACGGCTGCAACGGGCAGCGGCAGCGGGAGCGGGACCAAGGCTCAGAAAAACATCGTCAAGGGCGACAAACAACCGAAGCGGAACGCCATCTACAGGGGATGGACAAAATAATTAGGATAGGCAAATTTTGGGTAAAATTAGATGTGTTGTAACTATCTTAGTTTTCATCCGATTTTGACAATTCAGGCATGCCCGAACTAGAAAATTAATCCAGTTTGACGGTATGTCCATGGAACCGATCTTGGCCACCGGGTTCCGGAGATATTCCGGGTTTTTCGGAGGTAGGTTCAAAATCGAAAATTTGAGGTGGATATTAGGAGAAGTTGTGGTTAAAAATTGAATAATATTAGTAATCACAAATGAAGTAGGGCTCTTGCTGATTGGAACCATATATTGAGATTTGGAATCGGACCAGAATCAAGTGAGATATGGCCATTTCTTTATAATCGGTTCCAATCGATACTTATCAAAGGAATCAGGCCACAAATTCTTTTGAATCTCGCTTTTTCATAGGTCGTCCACTATAATTTTATTCTAGAAGGCCTCTAATGTGTCAAGAATGAAAACCAATTGAATAAACGGATCCTGGAGTCGCTGGGATGTCCCCAGGGAACCTGTGAATGGGGACATTTAAATTTTAGCACCAAAATCAGTCATTCGACGGCTCTTTTTCATGATTTTCGATCAGGAAGCGAAGTATGAATATAAAATGGTCAATTGACGGTTCTGACCGCTTCCAGGACCTACGGATTGGATCCAAGGAACCTGTTGAAAGGGACATTTCAGTTTTAGCACCAAAACCAGTCATTCGAAGGCTCTTTTTCATGGTTTCTGATCAGGAAGCGAAGTATGAATATAAAATGGTCCAATGACGGCTCTGGCCGCTTCCAGGATCTACGGATTGGCCTCAGGGAACCTGTGGAAGGGGACATTTTAGTTTTACCACCAAAACCAGTCGTTCGACGGCTTTTTTTCATGGTTTTCGATCAGGAAGCGAAATATGAATATAAAATGGTCAATTGACGGTTCTGACCGCTTCCAAGACCTACGGATTGGCCCGGGGGAACCTGTGAAAGGGGACATTTAAGTTTAGCACCAGAACCAATCATTCGAAGGCTCTTTTTTCATGGTTTTCGATCAGGAAGCGAAGCATGAATATAAAAGAATCCATTGACGGCTCTGACCGCTTTCAAGACCTACGGATTGGCCCCGGGGAACCTGTGGAAGGGGACATTTTAATTTTACCGCCAAAACCAGTCATTCCACGGCTTTTTTTTTATGGTTTTCGATCAGGAAGCGAAGTATGAATATAAAATGGTCCATTGACGGCTCGTACCGTTTTCAGGACCTACGGATTGGCCCCGGGGAACCTGTGGAAGGGGACATCTTAGTTTTAGCACCAAAACCAGTCATTTGAAGGCTCTTTTTTCATGGTTTTCGATCAGGAAGCGAAGCATGAATATAAAATAATCCATTGACGGCTCTGACCGCTTTCTGGACCTGTGGATTAGCTCCGGGAAGCTGTGGAAGGGACATTTTAGTTTTACCACCAAAACCAGTCATTCGACGACTCTTTTTCATGGTTTTCGATCAGGAAGCGAAGTATGAATATAAAATGGTCCATTGACAATTCTGATCGCTTCCAAGACCCACAGGTTGCTCCTGGAGAATCTGTGTAAGGGACATTTTATTTTAAGCATCATAACCAGTCATTCGACGGCTCTTTTCGATTGGTGTGTGACGATTCATACAACGAGCAGTGTGACGATTCATACAAAAATTCTAGAGGTTTAATTCAAAAGTGTCACGAAGGGGAGGGTGGTTGAAAATCGCCGATTTTGCGTAACGTACTTTATGGATCTTCCCTGATTAGGAATCGAGAAATGAATATAAAAGGGATCATTGAGGGCTCTGACCGCTTTTGGACCTACAGATTGACCCAGGAAACCTGTGGAAGGGGACATTTTAGTTTTAGCACCAAAGCTAGTCGTACAACGACTTTTTATGGCTTTGGATCAGGAAGCGAAGTATGAAGTAGGCAGGTTCCCGTGAGCTATCCATAGGTCCAGTAAATGGTCAGATCCGTCAATGGTCCATTTCTTGTTCATACTTCACATTCTGATTGAAATCCAAGAAAAAGAGCCGTCCAATGATTGGTTTTGTGCTAAAACTAAAATGTCCCTTTCCACAGCTCCCCGGGGGCAATCCGTAAGTCCTAGAAGCGGTCAGATCCATTAATGCTCCAATTTATACTCATTCTTCGCTTTCTGATCAAAAATCACGCAAAAAATGCCGTCGAGTTATTGGTTTTGGTGCTGCAACTTAAATGTTTATTTCCACTGGTTTTCCGGGGGGAATCTGTAGTTCCTGAGAGCGGTCAGAGTCATCAATGGTCAATTTTATATTCATACTTTGCTTATATTGCTTACACCAAAATCAATCATTCTACAGCTCTTCGTCGATTTATTGATTTTGGTATAAAACTAAAATGTCCCCTTCCACAGGTTCCTCAGGGGCAACCAGTAAGTCCCGGCAGCGGTCAAAGCTTTCAATGGTCCTTTTATATTTATACTTTGCTTCCTAATCGAAAACCTATAAAAGAGCCGTCTAATAACTGATTTTAGTGCTAAAACTAATATGTTCCCTCCACAGGTTCCCTGGGGCAATCCGTGGGACGTGGAAGCGATCAGAGCCGTCAATGGACTATTTTATTTTCGTACTTCGCTTCCTGATCGATAACCATGAATGAAGAGCTGTCGAATGGCTGGTTTTGGTGCTAAAACTAAAATGTCCCTTCCACAGGTTCCTCGGGCCAACCCGTAGATCCTGGAATCGGCCAGAGCCGGCAATGGACCATTTCATATTCATACTTCGCTTCCTGATCGGAAACCATGAAATAAGAGCCTTCGAATTACTGGGTTTGGTGCTAAACATAAATGTCCCTTCCACAGGTTCCCCAGGCCAATCCGTAGGTCCTGGAAGCGGTCAGAACCGTCAATTGACCATTTTATATTCATACTTCGCTTCCTGATCGAAAACCATGAAAAAGAGCCGTCGAACGACTGGTTTTGGTGGTAAAACTAAAATGTCCCTTCCACAGGTTCCCCGGGCCAATTCTTAGATCCCGGAAGCGGTCAGAGCCTACAATGGACCATTTTATATTCATACTTCGCTTCCTGATCGAAAACCATGAAAAAAGAGCCGTCGAACGACTGGTTTTGGTGATAAAACTAAAATGTCCCCTTCCACAGTTCCCCGGGGCCAATCCGTAGGTCCTGGAAGCGGTTAAAACCGTTAATTGACCATTTTATATTCATACTTCGCTTCCTGATCGGAAACCATGAAAAAAGAGTCGTCGAATGACTGGTTTTGGCGGTAAAACTAAATGTCCCCTTCAACAGGCTCCCCGGGGCCAATCCGTAGATCCTGGAAGCGATCACAGCCGTCAATGGACCATTTTATATTCATACTTCGCTTCCTGATCGAAAACCATGAAAAAAGAGCCGTCGAACGACTAGTTTTGGTGGTAAAACTAAAATGTCCCCTTCCACAGGTTCCCCGGGGCCAATCCGTAGATCCTGGAAGCGGCCAGAGCCGTCATTGGAACATTTTATATTCATACTTCGCTTCCTGATCGGAAACCATGAAAAAAGAGCCTTCGAATGACTGGTTTTGGTGCTAAAACTTAAATGTCCCCTTCAACAGGTTCCCCCGGGCCAATCCGTAGGTCCTGGAAGCGGTCAGAACCGTCAATTGACCATTTTATATTCATACTTCGCTTCCTGATCGAAAACCATGAAAAAAGAGCCGTCGAATGACTGATTTTGGTGCTAAAATTTAAATGTCCCCATTCACAGGTTCCCCGGGGACATCCCAGCGACTCCAGGATCCGTTTATTCAATTGGTTTTTCATTCTTGACACATTAGAGGCTTTCTAGAATAAAATCATAGTGGACGACCTATTTAAAAGCGAGATTCAAAAGAATTTGTGGCCTGATTCCTTTGATAAGTATCGATTGGAACCGATTATAAAGAAATGGGCATATCTCACTTGATTCTGGTCCGATTCCAAATCTCAATAAATGGTTCCAATCAGCAAGAGCCCTACTTCATTTGTGGTTACTAATATTATTCAATTTTCAACCACAACTTCTCCTAATATCCACCTCAAATTTTCGATTTTGAACCTACCTCCGAAAAACCCGGGATATCTCCGGAACCCGGTGGCCATGATCGGTTCCATGGACATACCGTCAAACTGGATTAATTTTCTAGTTCGGGCATGCCTGAATTGTCAAAATCGGATGAAAACTAAGATAGTTACAACACATCTAATTTTACCCAAAATTTGCCTATCCTAATTATTTTGTCCATCCCCTGTACGTTTACATGGTGATTGGATTACCCTACTAAACTGAATTGGCAACGTATTTTGAAGCTCTTTATTTTTCGCTTTTTCACGTTTTATTTCAACTCTTAAATACCAACTGTTACCGGAAAACTCGGAAGTGTTACTTACCTAATGGGATACGACAGAAGATCAACCATTTCCTTCATAGATTGGAGTGCAAAAGTGATTTTAATTCGCATTCTTCACACCTCGATTCAACTTGAAATTAAAGGTTAGTACCGCAGCAGATCAGTTTGAGGTGGTGTAGTATTGAGTGATATCAACACAAACTTGGCAGTGGTGTTACATACGATCAGCTGGTACCTTTATTTTTCGGTTTGTTTTGCCTTCTGTCTTTACACGTTCCTCTGGTGCGGTGCTGTTAATTGGATAGAGTAGCGTGTCTTGGTGCGCTCGGTGGTCTCGAAAACCGAGACACTATAATCGACGTGCAGGCTCTGGTTTGATTACAGCTTCAGTAAGGGCAAATTAGTTCATTATCTCACATCTTAGGGTGGTGCTGGTCAGCCGAATAGAGTACTGTGTCTGGGTGCGTTCGGTGGTTTCAAAAACCGAAACACTTTAATCGACGCGCATGATTCTGGTTCGGCAAAGGCTTTAGTGAAAGTGGACTAAGAAGGCAGTTCGATAAGATTTATTTTGGGAAAATACTGATATCGTTCATACACTGCCTCACGTGTTGCTATTTATTCTTTACAAAACTGCAATAAACGGTTTCTGTAGAAGGGAAATCCACATTTTTAGTAGGTCCTGCGCTGTGTTGGATTCAATTTTGAATCATGGATGCATGTAAGGCTTGTGCTAGGAACTTTGGAAGATCTGATAGAAGTGTCCTGTGCAGTGGGTCGTGCGGAAGAGTTTTCCATCCCGGTTGCGTGGGTTTGAACGTAACAAACTTCAAAGCGTGGGCAGCCAATGTTGGTTTGCTCTGGTTTTGCGAGAACTGCAAGGTCAACTTCAACCCAAGTATCATGGACAGAGAAGCAATCATCATCAAAACTATGCGTGATCTACTGTTACGTGTCGATTCAATGGATCTAAGGATTGGCCAATTCGGAGAAAATTTGAAGACGCTGAACAACTTACTATCCATCTCCTCTTCTATTCGACGCGACTCCAGTTTTTCATCGAGGCTGCAACAATTTGCTGCTACCGGGACATCAAATCACGACCCAACAGAATTCTACAATAGTATTGATAGATTCAATCTGGACATTTCACTTCGTTCGAATGCTGCTAACAATACTATGGCTGAAGTTGAAACGGAACTTGATGCTACCTTGAATAGTGATGACCTTAACATTGATCGTGAAGTAAACTCTGCTCAACGCCGTGTTCGATGTCCCACATCTACCTCTGCTATAAACGAATCGTGCCCAAGTAACATCGTCCCAAGGCCCCACTCTTCAGTCGAAATGGCCTCCGTCACCGCTACTCCCGTCATCGCCACCGCCGTTAATTCCGTCATCGCCACCACCGCCACCAACGCCATTACTACTGCCGCCTCCGTCGCTCCCGCCTCCACGGTTTTCACCCATGCTGCTTCCATCTCGGACACCGCCACCACTTCAAATGTCTCTACTGCATCCAACTCCTACGCCGCTGTTGCTTCCGGAACTAAGAATCCTACTAGTTCTGCCACAATCAATGGTCCTATGAGCAACTCTATTGACACAATGCAAGGGACGTCTTCAGACAAAAATTGTGCCCCAAGTAACTACATGAGTATGCCTTCAACGTCAACAGCTTGTCCTTCATCCAACAACGTCCACCAGGAAAATTGTCGATTGAAAGTGGTAAGCAGAAGCCGCCCTCGCACACGGGAAACCATGAATCTTGAAACTATGAAATCTTTTTACATCACTCCGTTTCACGTTGAACAATCAGAGGAGGACATTGTCGATTACCTACGTGATACAATTAATATTGATAACTCCTCAGTCAAATGTGTTAAGTTAGTTCCGCGATTTAGGAATTTGAATGAACTTTCTTTTATTTCGTTCAAACTGTCAGTTTCTGAAGAACTAGTACCTGTAGTAAGTGACCCTTTTACTGGCCTGAAGGCGTTGAAATTCGTGAATTTCAAGCAAAAAACGAGAATTCCTCCAACCATGTAGTTATGATATGATGATCCCTACTAATGTCAATACCATTGTACCAACCAATCCAAATTCTTTGCCAAAATCAGTTTGCACATCTGTTCTACAATTCCAGGAATCCATCTATGATTCAAATATCAAACTTCATTACTTTGAATATGATAGACTTAAATCCTTCCTACAAAAACACTCCAGGAATTTTATCAAAATTGGGCTGCATAATGCCCGTAGTCTAATTGGCAACATCGAAAACTATCGATCATTGTTAGCCATGTCTTTGCAATTGCTGAAACGTGGCTCAAATCTTCCAACACCAATAAGTTTGCTGAGATTGCGGGATACGCTATAGTTAGATCTGATCGACGTAATAGGAAAAAAGAGGTGGTGGTGTGGCCTTCTATTTAAAGAAAAATTTGAAGTATTCGGTCATCTTCAAATCTGATAATGAAAGTGAGATTGACTATCTATTCGTTAAATTGAAACACATGAACCTGGTGTGTGGCTTCATATACAAGCCCCCGATATAAATGTATCAAGTTTAAATCGTATTTTCGCTATTATTTCAGAACTATCATCTACTGAGCCCAATATTCTACTAATGGGTGATTTCAACATTAACTTGATAGCCCAGAATTCGAATAAATGCACGAAATTCATTGAAAACCTGAATTCACTGTCTTTCAAGTTAATTGGTACTTCCCCACATGCCACAGGTCTGGGTCATCTTCTTTCATCGATTTGTTTACCGGAAATTGCACGAAAAGCATTAATAATGTTTATCAATCTTCTCTTGGTGGGATAAGTGATCACGATTTTCTTTGTGTCGATTATAAGTATAAACATTCGAAGGCACTCCCAGAAGTTTACTGGGCTCGTGATTACCATAAAATTGATAAAAACTCATTTATATCTGACCTGCATGATTGTGCTTTTGATCGTATTTTTTGCAGTGCAAATGTTAACGATAAGCATCGCTGTTTTAACGAACTTTTCTTCGAAACTCTCAATCGTCATGCCCCTTTAAAGAAGAAAACGGTGAGAGATGCTAATAATCCATGGATTGCTACTCATATTGAACGTATTTTCAAAAACCGATGTGATGCGTATGAATGTTGGAAAAGAGATAGAAATGATTGTAGGAAATGGAACAATTTTACTAAACTCCGTAATCTAGCTAACCGTGAAGTGAACATCGATTTTTCGGCTAAACAATTATGGAAGAATATAAAGCGACTTGGTATTAAACAAACTAGCAGCAATATGGGCGGCGGTGATGTAACCGCCGAAACGTTGAATAATTATTTTGGGTCACATTGTACTCCTTCTACTTTTCATGAAAACGAAAATGCCGTTGGAGCAACATCAAATTTTTCTTTTGAATGTTTGACTAATAACGATGTTTTTGCGGAATTCGTTTCTGCAGATTGCGAAGCAGTCGGCAATGACTCAATTCCACTACACATTTTGAAGTTATCTTTAAGTGTAACTCTACCGTACATAACCGATATTTTTAACTGTTTTAACTGTTGAACTACTTCTGTGTTCCCCGTAGATTGGAAAATAGCAAGGATTATACCAATAGGTAAAATTGAAAATCCTGCTACCGATAATGACTATCGTCCGATAAGCATACTATGCGCTCTCTCGAAAGTGTTTGAATCCATTATCTCAAAACAGTTAAATCTTTATCTTACCCGTAATAACTTATTGTGCCCTCTGCAATCAGGCTACCGTAAAACATGTAGTACTATCACTGCATTAACGAAAATTGAAAATGATATTAGAGAAGCTCTAGACAGTAAAATGATTACGGTCATGGTTCTTTTGGATTTCAGTAAAGCTTTCGACTCAATTAATCACCGTCTACTATGCAAAAATTACAAGAAAATTTCAAGTTAGATTCATTCTCCGTGAACCTGATAAGGTCTTACCTATCAAATCGATACCAATATGTTGATTTTAATAACACTCAATCCGACAGAATTCCCGTATCAAGTGGTGTGCCTCAAGGGTCTATTCTCGGCCCACTACTTTTCTCTATGTACATTAATGACCTTCCACTTGCAATATCATTCTGTCAATTTCATTTGTATGCTGATGATTGCCAGTTATACATATCTGGCTCGCCAGAACGTATCACTGAGCTTGTAAATCTGATTAACATTGACATCCGTAGCATACTTGAATGGTGTGGTTCTAACGGTTTGGTTTTAAATTCAAAGAAAACCCAATGTATTATTTTCCGTACAAAGCGCACCTATCTACCTGAGACTCCTTTAGTAACAGTTGGAAATGATTCCATTGATTACGCTAATGTTGTAAAAAATTTAGGACTTCTGATGGATTATAATTTGAATTGGAATCGTCAAGTCAATTCTATATGTAGCAAAGTTTATGGAACTCTACATTCACTTGTTATGTTAAGACACTGTACTCCACAACATATTCGTGCAAAATTGGCCAAATCTCTCTTAATACCATTGTTAGACTATGGTGATGTTCTTTTTGGTCTAGTTTCTAGAGGAAATGAAGAAAAGCTCAATCTAGTATTCAACGCAGTTACCAGGTATGTGTACAACTTAAGGAAATTTGACCATTTATCGATTTATAGAAATGCCCTATTGGGATGTAGTTATTCTGATCATCTAATTTCAAGAATTTGCATTCAAACACATAATATACTGAACCGACCGCCAGCTTACCTTAATATTTTTTTCAATTTTACTCGATCATCACGAACCAATTTGCTAATTGTACCAAGATATCGCTCAAATTATTTGAAGGAATCATTTCGTTTCCGTGCAATCAAATATTGGAATTGTTTACCGGCAAATTGTAGGAGTGAAAGGAATTCAAACACTTTTAAGGACAGAATCAAGATTCATTTTAATCGGAGCTGAAGGGTACAATGGTATGATCAAACGACTATTAAGCGTAGCATAGTTAGTCATAATAACATATGCATTGAAAATCATTAGGTGATTATATATGTAGTTATGAATCATTGTAAAATAAATAAATAAATAAATAAAAAATGAAAAATAAAATGAAGCAGGTCCACCCGGACACTGGCGTCTCGTCGAAGCCGATGAGCATCATGAACAGCTTCGTAAACGACATCTTCGAGCGTATCGCGGCCGAGGCCTCCCGTCTGGCGCACTACAACAAACGCTCAACTATCACCAGCCGCGAGATTCAGACCACCGTTCGCCTCCTGCTGCCGGGCGAGCTGGCCAAGCACGCTGTCTCGGAGGGCACCAAAGCCGTCACCAAGTACACCAGCTCCAAATGAACAAGCGAGGTTTTCGGAGACGTACCCCCACAGATACCAAAACGGCCCTTTTCAGGGCCCCAGCGGCACTCACAGAGGAGAGAGAGAGAGAGAACGATGTTTTGATATTGTGACGTTTCCTTTCCGACCTACTGGCCCCTATCCGGTTCTCTGTTGGAATATTATTTTCGCTATTCTTTCTTCCGACATTCGCACTGAGTGACCAGCCCACTGAGGTTTGCCGTGTAGTATTTTGTAGTGTTTTATACGATTCACAGTATTTTCTTCTTTGTGTACTTGCTACAGCTCACGATTCGGCGCCAAGGCAAGTCAAGTTTTTTTCGTTTTTTTTTTGTGCGCACCACTTTTCGCTCGAAAACCCCGAAAGCTCTCCGGTCCGCCGCTTTTAACGTCCATGCTTCATGTCCAGAAAAGGGCCACTGGTAGAATCAAAGTTTTACATAGAGCAAATTTCGTTTCCGTCTGCATGTTGCAGGACCTAAGCTGGTTACGTAGAAGGCCCTATACGCAGCAGCCTTCATTGGCACATGTCACAAGCGTGCCAAGGTAAACAAATGCTTCAACTACTTCTAACACATCCCCATCAAGCACAACCTCTGCACCAACACCACTAGGTCTTTCTCTATCTCTACCTCCCACCATGTACGTTGTCTTGGTAGCGTTAATGGCTAAGCCTATCCTCGCCGTTTCCCTCTTCAGTGGGACAACAGCCTCCATATCGTCCGCAAAGCCCAGGAACATATGCGGCTGTGTGATGATAGTGCCGTTCCTCTGCACGCCAGATCTTCCCATGATAGCACCCTCGAGTGCAACGTTGAACAATAAATTCGAAAGAGCTTCAGTCCGCCTAAAGTCACAAACAAGGTTGACACTTAACATTTTGTTTTTTTTTAACCTAAATTAAATTTCCGTTTATGTATCGTATTTTTGTGTTTTACATCGGTGTACATATGAAGTGGTTGGCCTTTAGGCCCTTTAGCTTTGATTTTTAATTATTATTTGTACAATGTCTGTTTTGTTTTTTTAATTCTATTTTACATTATAGCCTTATGGAGGCATTAGTTAATTTTCTAAAATTTGATAACCAGACGGTTGACCTCAGATGTTCTTATCCTGGGAGGGGTGTGCATGATCATCCGCAGGAACCTGTTTTGGACCCGTTGTAATTTGAGATGGTGGGTTTTAGCGCAGCTCTCCCAGACCGGCATGCCGTATTCGATCACGGAGAGGATGATTTGCTTGTAGACAGCAAGCTTATTTCTCAGGGATAACGATGACCGACGATTGATCAAAGGATACAGTAGTTTCAACAAGACGTTACACTCTTCGTCACCGTTGCCGTTGCCTGAAAATAAGCTTGCTGTCGAGGGTCAAGCCACGGTAGTCGGCCTCGTTGGCCCATTCCACAGTCGTGCCTTTGAGGATGATTTGGGGAAAACGATGACCTGGACGAACTTGTTCCGTCTGAGGACGTTGGTAACTCGAGTCAGTTGGTGCACGGTTGACCGACCGCGTCGGAAACCAAACTGTTCCTCGAGCAAGATGTTGAGATTTTCGGCAGACTCAAGTAACCGGTGATGAATAGCTCTTTCGAATAGCTTGAATAATCTTGAGAGAAGGCTGATGGGACGATATATTTTGGGGGAGGTAGGATAACCTGCCCAGGCTTCCGGATGGGGATGACTTTCGCTGACTTCCATGAAGATGGGAAGTAGCTAAGCCGGAGAACGGCTTAGAACCAGAACGGCTTAGCACAGTCTGGGAGAGCGCGGATCTTATTCGAGAAATCGTTACTTCTGAGGTCCACCATTCTGGCCTGGATAATTTCTGTGATTCGATTGCAGCGTGCCTTAAGCTCAGGCAGTCCAGTACGCTGAAACTGCCTGCGAGTGACATTCCGCAATCGAATCAAATCTTTAGTGAGTGTATCGATGGTCAGGGTGTTGCTTACCTGTCGAGCCGCCGGTACGTGTTGTTCCCGGGCCATCGAGATTGCCTCTTCGATGGCGCACAGCTGGCGGTCGATACTTTCCGGCGTCTCCGGACGCACCTCGTAATCGATGGAGTTGTCGACGCACTGCTGAAACCGCTGCCAGTTCACTCGATGATAGTTCCTCCTGGAGAGTGGAGAGGGACGGTTGATCGAAGAGTGGATTTCGGCCACCACCAGATAGTGATCAGAGCTCAGTTCCTGATAGACGACCGGCTGCGATATTTGGTCATCCATGTTCGTGATGAACAGATCGAGCGTCGAATGTACCCCGGATCTGCTCAAACGAACGGGTGGGTGAGTCCGGGTTCAGGATGGTGTAATGGCCTTCTTCTAGATCGCTACTCCAGATGATCCTCAACACCCCTCCCAGGACAAGAACATCCGAGGTCCACCGTCTGGCCGGAATAAAAACCTTATATGAACGCTTTGGTGAGTGTAAAGAAAAGTTTGGGGTCCGTTGCTTGTATTCGGATCAGGCTCCAATTAGGGCGCTAGTTCCAATCTAGGTTATCAAATTTTTATTGTAAATATTAGTGTACATAGTAGTTAGGTTATCAAATTTCTGAAATAATCAATTCCTCCTAAAGGATGATATGGTAAATCAAGCTAGATAATCTTTTGAAATTTCATTGAAAATAACCTTAAAAAAGAAGCTAAAGTTGAAGGGCCTTGTGGCCAACCACTTGAATTGTTTTTAAAATACTGTACTATACAAAAATTGAAAAATAAACGAATTTAAGTCAAAAAGTCCCAACGACCTGACCTGAGCGCCGTCACCCAAGACCTCCTGGGCAAGCTTTTTGTAAGCCACCCCGCTGGATTGCGCGCCACGCTTCAGTACCAAGATCATTTCACCGTTCTTGGCACGTCTGACGCTGCGCACATCCTGGCCCAGGGCCGATAGGGGTATTTGTCCTTGTCAGTTTTCACCAACAAGGCCTCGCCTCTGTCTCTCACCTTCTTCGTAGGTCGAGGGATGTTTGACTTCCGCCCCCTACTGACCAGCTGCCAAGGATTTGCGTCCCCTTCGGCGGATACCGATGGCTGGCTGGGGCCAGCTTGTGGCTCAGCAACTTGTGCCTGTCTAGTGCCTTTCGCCTTCTTGGGCACACGCCCTTCAGGCTCCGGTGCACCATCCAGGCGACGCTTCGCCTCTATGGTAGCGCGTTTGGGTCGCTTCGAACTTG
>NC_085141.1:150488560-150503560 GCF_024139115.2 Armigeres subalbatus
TCAGCGAGAATTACTCAAATACTGAAGAGAGAATCCTCTGTTATTAAGAATCAGAATAACCCGAATAGAAATACAGAAAAATTGTCAGTGGAACTCCACAATTTTTCTCAAAACTCCAGTTGATTTTTTTGAGCGAACGGAAAATAGTGAGGTCGACGCCGCCATTACCGGTTAAAATTACGACAAACACCGCCGTTGATGATTGCTGAACTGGCACACTGTAGAAGCAGATTGGATTATGTAATAGAAAAAAACCTCATTTCCAATAATTATTGCAAAGGGCTTATACGGTAATACGATAATCACTGAATAACGAAAACAAATATATTCTAAATATTTTTTTTTCCAAGTTCGTTTATTTGGTAGGCTCAGGCGTGTATAACACTTTACGGAGCCATATTTCTTTGTGATATATACAATCAATGTCATTTTTTTCAGTTAGTAAGAGAGGGATAGGAGCCAGCGTACTCGTGGTGACTCGAGGTTAGTTTACAATATTAAAGGATGGACGAGGCTTAGGATTCCGAATCAAGGAATTTCGGCTGCTCATCCGGGCATTTGGCGTAAGGGACGATGTGGCGTGTCGTCGTGCTCGAGGATTGGTTCTACTGGGAGCGTCTTCCGGATGGCCTGAGTAACGGAGATCTACGGAACATAGAGACAGAGACAGTACAAAAAAAAACTTTGACAGAAGAAAAAAAAAATATTTTGATGTCAGAATCACAAATGAAACTATAAATGGCCTGCATATAGACCGCATCACGAGCCCCAAAACACCTCGAATTTCCCTGAAGGGTTGTTTACCTCGGGCCACTAGGGTATCCAATAGTCGCTCTCTGGAGGCGTCATTTTCCGAGCAGAACCAAACTACGTGATCGATGTCATCATAACCGGCTCCACACCTACATAAGTTGCTATCGACAAGGTTTATTCTGTACAGATGTGCGTTTAGTGAATAGTGATTGGACATAAGTCTCGACATCACGCGAATGAAGCCTCGACTTAAGTCCTCACCTCTGAACCACGCTCGCCCAGAAACTTTTGGAACTATGGAAAATAGCCACCGTCCGAGTTCATTGTGTGTCCAATTCCTTTGCCAACTTTGAAGAGTACTCTGACGGACTAATGGGAAAAACTCGTTAATCGAGAATTGTCTATCATAAACCTCACCTTCCTGTGCGCCCACCTTTGCCAGCGAGTCTGCCTTCTCATTGCCGTAGATTGAGCAGTGAGATGGGACCCAAACAAAGGTAATCTTGAATGATCTTTCGACCAAAACACGCATCTGCTCTCTTATGTTTGTAAGAAAGTAAGATGCGTGCTTAACAGGTTTCATCGACCGGAGTGCCTCGATAGAACTAAGACTATCCGAGAAGATGAAATAATGGTCTACGGGCTGATTGGAAATTATCCCCAAAGCGAAGTTAATTGCTGCCAGCTCAGCAACATAAACCGAACACGGTTCCTGAAGTTTTGGAAGGTGGTTGAAGTTACATTGAAAACACCGAAGCCAGTGGATCCGTTGATGCGAGAACCGTCAGTGAAATATCTGTTGTTGCAATTGACATGTTCACATTTTTCAGAAAAAGTGAGGGAATAGATATTTGTCGAAGATGATCTGGTATTCCTTGAATAGCATGTTTCATGGACAGATCGTATACAATTGAGGAACTGTCGTTGGTGAAGTGAACTCGAGGGGATTATAACACGGAAGACAAAGATCTGATGATATGTAGTTGAGATAAACTCTCAGGAATCTTGAACGACAAGTTAGTTCAAGCATATTATCGAAGTTATCTAGAACAAGTGTGTTACTTGTTCCACATTTGATGAGTATTCTAAGCGAGAGCTCCCAGTAACGGTGCTTTAAAGGAGTGACTCCAGCAAGTACCTCCAGGCTCATGTTATGCGTTGAATGCATGCAGCCAAGGGCAATACGCAAACAACGATACTGAATTCGTTCCAATTTGATCAGGTGGCAATCAGCTGCTGAGAGGAAGCAGAAGGAGCCATACTCTAAAACAGAGAGAATTGTCGTTCTATAGAGTTTGATGAGGTCTTCCGGGTGAGCACCCCACCATGTTCCGGAGATAGAACGTAGAAAATTGATCCTTTTCCTGCATTTTTGTATCAAATACTCAATGTGGAGTTTCCAGGTACATTTGGAATCAAACACGACCCCAAGGTATTTAGAAGATAAAGACTGGTTGATGTCATCATTCAACAACTTTAGTTTCAGTTGAGCAGGATACCGCTTCTTAGTAAACACAACCAACTGAGTTTTTTGCGGTGAAAACTCGATCCCTAAATGTCTGGCCCAAACAGTCAGATTATCTAGGGTACTTTGCAATGGTCCTTGCAAGACAGCTGCACATGGACCTCTTAGAGAAACCACGGCATCATCTGCAAGTTGACTGAGCGTGCATTGTCCTTCCAAACAATTGTCAATATCTTTGACATAGAAATTATAAAGCAAGGGACTTAAACATGAACCTTGGGGAAGGCCCATGTAACTAGTTCTGGAAGTTGTCAGAGTGCCGAGTGTGAAGTTCATTTGTTTTTCTGACAACAAATTGTACAAGAAATTATTCAAAATAACGGGTAATCAATTACTGTGCAGATTGTCTGACAGTACTTCTATGGAAACTGAATCAAAAGCGCCCTTAATATCCAAGAATACTGAAGCCAATTGCTCCTTGTGCGCAAAGGCCAGTTGTATATCTGAAGAAAGCAACGCTAGACAATCGTTTGTTCCTTTCCCTTTTCTAAATCCAAACTGAGTATTTGAAAGCAATGCATTTTCTTCGACCCAATGGTCGACTCTTGAAAGGATCATTTTCTCCAATAATTTTCTCATGCATGATAGCATGGCAATCGGTCGGTATGAATTGTGATTAGACGCTGGTTTCCCAGGATTTTGAATAGCTATTACTTTGACCTGTCGCCATTCAGGTGGCACAATGTTGTACTCCATGAAACAGTTGTACAGGTCAAGTAATCGTCTTTTTGCGATATCTGGGAGGTTTTTAAGACGATTGAATTTGATATTATCGCATCCCGGAGCAGAGTTATTCGATGAAAGAAGAGACATAGAAAGTTCCAGCATTGTGAATGGTCCACCCAAAGAACCGGGATCAGTGACTGATTCTCGAAATAGCGGTTCTGCTGGTACGGAATCTGGGCAGACCTTTTTTACGAAGTTGAATATACATCGATTGGAGTATTCTTCACTCTCATTGGTGGAAATGCGGTTCCGCATGTTGCGAGCCGTTTTCCAAAGTGTTGTCATTGAGGTTTCTCGTGATAGTCCCTCGACAAAACGTCGCCAGTAGCTACGTTTTTTTGCCTTGAGAAGATTTTTGAGTTTTCTTTCGAGCCTCAAATACTCTTCAAAAAGCTCTGACTTTCCGTGTCTACGGAAGGCCTTGAAGGCATCAGATTTCTCAGAATACAACTTAGTACATTCATCATCCCATCCAGGAGTGGCTGGTCTTCTGATGACAGATGTACTTGGAACGCGTCGTTTCTGAGCTTCTAGTGCGCTTTTTTGAATCAACTCAGTAAGGAATCGATATTCATCCAAAGGGGGAAGAGTATCAGTTGATTCAATACCAATTTTTACCGCCGATGCAAATTTTTGCCAGTCAATGTTCTTCGTGAGATCGAAAGGAACATTAACTGGCTCAGATTGTTGATAGCCACTCTTAATTGTGGTGACTATCGGCATATGGTCACTACCATGGGGATCTTGAATTACCTTCCACGTGCAATCTAATGATAGTGAATTTGAACATAAAGACAGATCAATACGGCTTTGTTGACCATTTGGTCCTATTCGAGTTACTTCACCAGTGTTCAAAATATTCAAATTGAAATCGTCACACAAATCATAGAAAATAGACGCTCTATAATCGTCATAGGTTTCGCCCCATCCAATACCATGTGCGTTCATATCACCCAATATCAATACTGGAGATGATAGGAGGGATACTGCGCTCCAAAAATGTCGACGATTAATAGAGGCATTTGGAGGAATGTACACTGAAGCTATGCAAAGATCTTTATTCTTTACATTTATTTGGCAAGCGACGATCTCTAGGCCATTAACAGTCGGAATGGGAATTCTGTAAAAGGAGTAGCACTTCTTGATCCCCAAAAGAACGCCACCATAATGATCATCCCGATCTTGGCGAATAATATTAAAATCGTAGAAGTTGATTTCATCTTCAGAAGAAAGCCATGTTTCACAGAGTGCAAATATATCGCAATCGGAATTGCGAATCAAAAACTTGAACACGTCTAATTTATTTGTCAGACTATGACAGTTCCACTGCAGCACAGTGATTGTATCTTGGGTATTGGCCGTATTATCCATCGAAAGATACAATTCCTGCAAGAAGGGGCCATGAAACAGTCAATTGCTTCAGATAACTTTCTACTGTTGGTATAAAGAGGTCAATGAGTGGCCTCAATGAATTCGGAATATTGAATAAATTCAAAAAACGGTCCACGAGGTCCTGAAAGGAGATCAATCCTCGCTTGGACGGAATATTTTTTCTGGAAGTGCGAATTGCATTTTTCTTTCATTGATTCTCCTAACCGGATGTTTCTTGGAAACATCGGTTTTAGGCAATGGCGGGAATGTCTTGCTGCAACTAGGATCCAAAGGAGCAGTGAAGACAGATTTCTTCGGGATTTTAAATAATCCCCATTACCTTCAGATTTTGGCAAGCTTTTATGGATGACTTTTGTTCTCTTACGGCGCGATCCAGGGAAGACGGTTGCTTCCTCTTTTCGGGCACGTGTACCTCCGAAGAATCATCCATATCAGCTACGTCGGAGTCCAATTCATCAGTGGCAATAGAATCGTAGTAATCACTTACTCGAACGGCAGCTGAAATAGCAGCCGTGGCGGTGGTTGTGGCGGATGTGTCTTGCGACTTAACCATTTCCGCATACGACTGCTTGGAGCGCTGTACCAACGAGCGCTTCACTTTTTGGGTGCGCTTTTTGTACACCGGGCATTCTTGCAAACCATGGGGAGGATCCATGCCACAATAAGCGCACTTTGTAGCTTGTTGTTGACAGGACTCCTCCCTATGCTTTTCAAAACATTTGCCACAACGGGGCTTGTTGTCGCAAAACTCGGCAGTGTGCCCCAACTGTTTGCAGTTGGTACAATTGAACACCCTCGGCACAAAAAGACGCACCGGAAATAACATATTTTCAATATCTACATATTTTGGGAGAATCGAACCGGCGAACGTCACCCGAAGCGAACCTGACTTAGAATACACTCTTTTACCATCTACCATGGTAGCTGAATGCAACTCCTTGCAATCCAGAATATCCACAGTAGACTCCATTACATTCTTTAAGCGGCCTTTTCCGCAAGTACATCCTTGCAAGTCAGGCTCGCTGCGTTGATCACACCTTCGATTTCGACCTCCCGCGAGGGACATAAACCAAATATTCAACATTGTAGGCCTTGTCTTTAGCGATTTCGTTTGCATCCTTGTATGTAGGTGCGGTTATGCGTAGTTTGTTCCGATTTACCTGATGGAAATCAGTTTTCGGAAAACGACGCGTCAAATCTCGCTTAATGCCGAGAAAATCTAGGCTTTTCACTTTCTGCCGAAAGTAAACAACCCAAGGCCCAGGACAAGATGCATGGTAGAATCGTGTACGACCACCATCTTTGGGAGGCCCACTGCCCTCCGCAGTCTCCGCCTCCATTATCACCTCGCAAGGTGTTGGAAGTATAGTTATTACAAGCTAAGAACTAATAACTATTAACCAATTAGAAAAAAAACTAATAAAAAAAACTAATTCAAACTATTCTAATCAGACCCACTCTGTGGGAGAACAATACAACAATCTTTGCCACTTATCTGCGGCTGCTGCTGTAGGTAGCAGCAGTAACAATAGCGTGCTTCACTGGCGTCGCCAGAAGCAGCTACTTCCCCTCGCCGACAGTGATCGCCTTGGATCCGTAGGTAGGATACACACCACACAATAGCACTCGCACTATCGAACACAGTCCGCGATGAGACACAGCACACACGTCTGGCTCGTTCGAACTTACGGCACGGAATGATATTCTAAATATTCTCATTTGTAACCAACGGTTACAATTATTTAATTTGTTGGCTCCGCCACAAACGTATATGAATAATATTTTTCTTTCCGTGTTCCAATGTAGCACAGATTTAGTGATCGTTTCCACGGAACTCACTCACTAATGACAAGTGAGACACTCACGTCTCTTTTTCATTCCGGTTCGTCTTAGGCAAGATTTATTGACAGCGGTTTGAGCTACCCGAAACAAATGCCTATCCCACCAAAAATAGAAAAAAATGAAATACAGAGGACACTAGCGTGCATCAAGAACTTAAATTAAGGTAGAGGTTTGATGAAATGTCAAAATCAGGGTTATCCGACGTTTGCCCTCCATCTTTCCACATAAAAAAAATATAAATACTTGGCACATTTCTGAGGAATTTCTTTTCTGCTACAGAGCCATAGGAAGACGTAGTGCGCGCCGTGTGTAAAAGTTAGATTTTGAGGTTAGAAGTGAAAAGTTCCTAATCTATTTCTTAGTGACTAATTGTTTGTGTTTTTTGGTTAAAACTAGGTTAAAAGCTATAATAGCATAGTACGGATATAAAGTACGGAAAAAAGGTGGTTAAAAAGAAAATATTAGTACGGTTAGTGCTTAAATCTAAATCTTAAACCCAAGTATACACTAAAAATGTGCTTTTCTAAATCTAGAACAAGAAAAGAATTGTGCGATAAACGCTGTTGAAATCAATTCTAAGAAGCTATTTTGTATAAAAAAACCTCCAGAAAAAGGTAAATAGATAGTTAAAATGTGCGAAAATTGTGAAAATGAAATGGACGACATGATAGGGTAACTAACTAGTGTGGCAGGTCCACCAGTGGGCCTTTTTTTTTCTTCGGTTTCTTGGGGAACTCACCATTCCCTCCACAGAAACAAGAAGCGCACTGAGTCATCCGCCAGACATACGGCCTGACAGAAAATACCGCCAAAGCACCCAAGGGAACAGCGACGAGCCAGTCGACGCCATTTTGCACCGCTCGCCTACCCCATAGTGAACAGGGTTCGCTACTATCCTCGTGGTGTATATTTCCATCGACGCCATCGCTAATCGGCCATCTTGGAACGCCGAAAGCAACGTCGAAACCGGTAGAGTAGTCCCGATCCACCGAGAGTGATCCGCCCACCTGCCAAAGAATCTAGCCATAAAGATTACCGCCATCGACCAAGAATTCCGGCCAATTCGCCACCGCCATAGGGCGAAAACCAGCCGAATTCCGAGCCACCATCTGTCAAAGCTCCCAGCCAACATTGACATCACCACCTACCAACGAATCCCACCGCCACCACCAGCCAGCACCACAACCACCGGTCGACCGTGGTTACCATCGCCTGCCCACCACCGCCGAGATTAGGGCACCATGCCCCTCCGCAAGTATACCCTATCATCTAAGTTCGTCCTTAGGGCCCTTTATTAGTGATCTTAGGAGGTCTGAATAAATTCTAGAATATGAAAATTTAAAAGCTGGTTGGCATAATTAACCATAACGCATCCTTGAGTCACAAAGAAGTTTTCCTTAATTTCGTATCTTCGGGCTATTAAGAAAGCCATCAGGCCTCGTCCACCTTTAGTTGTTTCTAGAATTAGATTCTTCAGAAAGCTTTTGAGTCACCCTAGTGGAAAGGCCTTTATATTTGAGTTCTTCCTCGCGTGTCCAACCCTGAGGTACGCATTCTGTTTCACCAACGTTCCCGTTACTCAGTGAGTTCCTAGACTCTGGTTGGGGAAGGGACGTATCTAATTGGAAAGCACGACCCTGAATGGAAAATCTTATTGACATACATTTCATTGAGATCCTAGAACAGTAGAGTTTCAATTGGCGCCCAGCAAAAAGAGGATTTTAATAATCCATTAGCACTTTCCAACCTTTCCATACTGTAGAGATCAGTGCAGTAATATAAAAAATTGATTAGAATAATAATATAGAAACTTGGATTATTCCCAGTTATTAGTTGATTAAAATGAAAATATTAATGAAAATGCGTGACATGCGCGAAAAGAAAAGTTAATAATGCTGTCTAAATTATTATGTTCGAGAATTTATTAGAGTGTTACTCCAAAAGAGAGGGCCCAGATAAACAAGTATTTGAGTGGAGCGAGAGATTCGCTTCACATCATAGAGGAAGAGAAAGGCAGCTCAGTTTTGTGACAATAGTTATGGAGAACGGGTGTAAAAGAAAAGTGTGAAAAAAAAAGAAAATGATTTGAAAAAAAATATAAGCATATATGGATAATTTGTGTTTTGGTGAATTTATTTGCAATTGAAGAAAACCCGACAATGGCAAAGTCGGTAAAGTGAATCTGCGCTCCCTATTTGTGTATTATTTTTTAGTGAATTAGTGATTGTGTCTGGCGGCCATATTTTGAATTGAAAAAATCGGCTGACGGATTGGAGCGGCAAATGTGGTTTTCTTGTTGCCGCATTTTTCAAGTAAGTTTCTTTGTTTCTTTGTTGTAGCCGGTTTGTGCTTGAGCTGGTGACGCGGGGCTTTAAGATGTGCCTACAGGGTTGTTGAATATTACAACATAATATGACAACAGCACAGGGCTGTTGAAGAATGTTATTGTTATGAATACAAATTTTTGAAGTCGACATCTAAAAAAAAAAAAAAAAGTTTGTGAAGTCGAAAATGTTGTGTTGGAGATAAGTATGATTTGAAATTCAACCACTTGGCGGCGCTTGTTTGTATAGAAACACAATTTGAGTAAGATATCTCGCAATTTATGAGATTTTGGAAGTTGACATCTGCAACAAAGTTGTTCAGTAAGTCGGAAGGGATGTTTTGGAGATTGGTATGGTTTGGAATTCAGCCACTTGGCGGCGCTAGTTTGTATGGAAACACTATTTCGGTACGATATCTCGCAATTTATGAGAATTTGGAAGTTGACATCTGCAACAAAGTTGTTCAGTAAGTTGGAAGGATTGTTTTGGAGATTAGTATGATTTGGAGTTCAGCCACTTGGCGGCGCTAGTTTGTATGAAAACACCATTTCGGTACGATATCTCGCAATTTATGAGATTTTGGAAGTTGACATATGCAACAAAGTTGTTCAGTAAGTCGAAAGGATTGTTTTGGAGATTAGTATGATTTGGAATTCAGCCACTTGGCGGCACTAGTTTGTAGGGAAACACCATTTGGGTAAGATATCTCGCAATTTATGAGATTTTGGAAGTTGACATCTTCAACAAAGTTGTTGAGTAGGTCAAAAACATTGTTTTGGAGATTGTTATGGTTTGGAATTCAGCCACTTGGCGGCGCTAGTTTGTATGGAAACACCATTTCGGTACGATATTCGAAATTTATGAGATTTTGGAAGTTGACATCTGCAACAAAGTTGTTGAGTAAGTCGAAAGGAATGTTTTGGAGATTAGTATGATTTGGAATTCAGCCACTTGGCGGCACTAGTTTGTATGGAAACACCATTTGGGTAAGCTATCTACCAATTTTTGAGATTTTTGGAAGTTGACATATACAACAAAGTTGTTGAGTAAGTCGAAAATATTGTTTTGGAGATTGATATGGTTTGGAATTCAGCCACTTGGCGGCGCTAGTTTGTATGGAAACACTATTTCGGTACGATATCTCGCAATTTATGAGATTTTGGAAGTTGACATCTGCAACAAAGTTGTTCAGTAAGTCGAAAGGATTGTTTTGGAGATTAGTATGATTTGGAGTTCAGCCACTTGGCGGCATTAGTTTGTATGGAAACACCATTTGGGTAAGATATCTCGCAATTTTTGAGATTTTTTGGAAGTTGACATATAGAACAAAGCTGTTGTTGAGTAGGCCAAAAAGATTGTTTTTGAGATTGTTATGGTTTGGAATTCAGCCACTTGGTGGCGCTAGTTTGTATGAAAACACCATTTGGGTAAGATATCTCACAATTTATGAGATTTTGGAAGTTGACATTAAAACAAAGTTGTTGAGTAGGTCAAATTGTTTTGGAGATTGGTATAGTTTGGAATTCAGCCACTTGGCGGGGCTAGTTTGTATAGAAACACCATTTGGGTAGGATATCACGCAATTGATGAGTTTATGGAAGTTTTCATTTACATAAAAGCTGTTTGGATGGTCGGAAACGTTGTATCGGATATAAGTAGGGTTTGGCAACAGTCTTCCGTATTCAAGTAGATGTTTGATCCGGTTGGATCAGTTGATAGAAAATCCAATCCTCGATCGGGTTGGTGCATCACAGATGGCTTGTGAACGTTTGATCCGGTTGGATCAGTTGAAAGAAAGACCAATCCTCG
This sequence comes from Armigeres subalbatus, assembly GCF_024139115.2. Taxonomy (NCBI): domain Eukaryota; kingdom Metazoa; phylum Arthropoda; class Insecta; order Diptera; family Culicidae; genus Armigeres; species Armigeres subalbatus. The sequence continues at coordinate 150,498,932 of NC_085141.1, forward strand.
ATCAGGTTGGTGCGTCACTGATGCCTTTTGCATTCAAGTGGACGTTTGATCCGGTTGGATCAGTTGAGAGAAAATCCTATCCTCGATCGGGTTGGTGCGTCACTGATGCCTTTTGCATTCAAGTGAACGTTTGATCCGGTTGGATCAGTTGAGAGAAAATCCAATCCTCGATCGGGTTGGTGCGTCACAGATGGCTTGTGAACGTTTGATCCGGTTGGATCAGTTGAGAGAAAATCCAATCCTCGATCGGGTTGGTGCGTCACTGATGCCTTTTGCATTCAAGTGGACGTTTGATCCGGTTGGATCAGTTGAGAAAAAAACCAATCCTCGATCGGGTTGGTGCGTCACTGATGCCTTTTGCATTCAAGTGGACGTTTGATCCGGTTGGATCAGTTGAGAGAAAATCCAATCCTCGATCGGGTTGGTGCATCACAGATGGCTTGTGAACGTTTGATCCGGTTGGATCAGTTGAAAGAAAGACCAATCCTCGATCAGGTTGGTGCGTCACTGATGCCTTTTGTATTCAAGTGGACGTTTGATCCGGTTGGATCAGTTGAGAGAAAATCCTATCCTCGATCGGGTTGGTGCGTCACTGATGCCTTTTGCATTCAAGTGGACGTTTGATCCGGTTGGATCAGTTGAGAGAAAATCCAATCCTGGATCGGGTTGGTGCGTCACAGATGGCTTGTGAACGTTTGATCCGGTTGGATCAGTTGAGAGAAAATCCAATCCTCGATCGGGTTGGTGCGTCACTGATGCCTTTTGCATTCAAGTGGACGTTTGATCCGGTTGGATCAGTTGAGAGAAAATCCAATCCTGGATCGGGTTGGTGCGTCACAGATGGCTTGTGAACGTTTGATCCGGTTGGATCAGTTGAAAGAAAGACCAATCCTCGATCGGGTTGGTGCGTCCCTGATGCCTTTTGCATTCAAGTTGACGTTTGATCCGGTTGGATCAGTTGAGAGAAAATCCAATCCTGGATCGGGTTGGTGCGTCACAGATGGCTTGTGAACGTTTGATCCGGTTGGATCAGTTGAGAGAAAATCCAATCCTCGATCGGGTTGGTGCGTCGCTGATGCGTTTTGCATTCAAGTGGACGTTTGATCCGGTTGGATCAGTTGATAGAAAATGCAATTCTTGAGTGGGTTAGTAATATGCGTAAAGAATAGGAACATATAGACTATAAGATGTAGAAAAGATTTTGATATTTTTCTGATATTTATGCAGGATTGATGTTCTGAGGCATGATAAGCTCTATCCATGATTGCATGACCAAGATCAGTGAGTGATATGCGTACAGAGTTAGAAGATATAGACAATGGGATGTGGAAAAGATTTTTGATATTTTTCTGATTTTGTTGCAGGATTGATGTTCTGGGGGCCTGGTAAGCTCTATCCATGATTGCATGACCAAGATCAGTGAGTGATATGCGTACAGAGTTAGAAGATATAGACAATGAGATGTGGAAAAGATTTTTGATATTTTGCTGATTTTGATGCAGGATTGATGTTCTGGGGCCTGGTAAGCTCTATCCATGATTGCATGACCAAGATCAGTGAGTGATATGCGTACAGAGTTAGAAGATATAGACAATGAGATGTGGAAAAGATTTTTGATATTTTTCTGATTTTGATGCAGGATTGATGTTCTGGTGCCTGGTAAGCTCTATCAATGATTGCATGACCAAGATCAGTGAGTGTTAGAGTTAGAAAATATAGACAATGAGATGTGGAAAAGATTTTTGATATTTTTCTGATTTTGATGCAGGGTTGATGTTCTGGGGCCTGGTAAGCTCTATCAATGATTGCATGACCAAGATCAGTGAGTGATATGCGTACAGAGTTAGAAGATATAGACAATGAGATGTGGAAAAGATTTTTGATATTTTTCTGATTTTTATGCAGGATTGATGTTCTGGGGCCTGGTAAGCTCTATCAATGATTGCATGACCAAGATCAGTGAGTGTTAGAGTTAGAAAATATAGACAATGAGATGTGGAAAAGATTTTTGATATTTTTCTGATTTTGATGCAGAATTGATGTTCTGGGGCCTGGTAAGCTCTATTCATGATTGCATAACCAAGATCAGTGAGAGATATGCGTACAGAGTTAGAAGATATAGACAATGAGATGTGGAAAAGATTTTTGATATTTTTCTGATTTTTATGCAGGATTGATGTTCTGGGGCCTGGTAAGCTCTATCAATGATTGCATGACCAAGATCAGTGAGTGTTAGAGTTAGAAAATATAGACAATGAGATGTGGAAAAGATTTTTGATATTTTTCTGATTTTGATGCAGAATTGATGTTCTGGGGCCTGGTAAGCTCTATTCATGATTGCATAACCAAGATCAGTGAGTGATATGCGTACAGAGTTAGAAGATATAGACAATGAGATGTGGAAAAGATTTTTGATATTTTTCTGATTTTGATGCAGGATTGTTATTATGGGGCCTGGTAAGCTCTATCCATGATTGCATGACCAAGATCAGTGAGTGATATGCGTACAGAGTTAGAAGATATAGACAATGAGATGTGGAAAAGATTTTTGATTTTTTTCTGATTTTTATGCAGGATTCATGTTCTGGGGCCTGGTAAGCTCTATCAATGATTGCATGACCAAGATCAGTGAGTGTTAGAGTTAGAAAATATAGACAATGAGATGTGGAAAAGATTTTTGATATTTTTCTGATTTTGATGCAGGGTTGATGTTCTGGGGCCTGGTAAGCTCTATCAATGATTGCATGACCAAGATCAGTGAGTGATATGCGTACAGAGTTAGAAGATATAGACAATGAGATGTGGAAAAGATTTTTGATATTTTTTCTGATTTTGATTCAGGATTGATGTTCTGGGGCCTGGTAAGCTCTATCCATGATTGCATGACCAAGATCAGTGAGTGTTAGAGTTAGAAAATATAGACAATGAGATGTGGAAAAGATTTTTGATATTTTTCTGATTTTGATGCAGAATTGATGTTCTGGGGCCTGGTAAGCTCTATTCATGATTGCATAACCAAGATCAGTGAGTGATATGCGTACAGAGTTAGAAGATATAGACAATGAGATGTGGAAAAGATTTTTGATATTTTGCTGATTTTGATGCAGGATTGATGTTCTGGGGCCTGGTAAGCTCTATCCATGATTGCATGACCAAGATCAGTGAGTGATATGCGTACAGAGTTAGAAGATATAGACAATGAGATGTGGCAAAGATTTTTGATATTTTTCTGATTTTGATGCAGGATTGATGTTCTGAGGCCTGGTAAGCTCTATCCATGATTGCATGACCAAGATCAGTGAGTGATATGCGTACAGAGTTAGAAGATATAGACAATGAGATGTGGAAAAGATTTTTGATTTTTTTCTGATTTTTATGCAGGATTCATGTTCTGGGGCCTGGTAAGCTCTATCAATGATTGCATGACCAAGATCAGTGAGTGTTAGAGTTAGAAAATATAGACAATGAGATGTGGAAAAGATTTTTGATATTTTTCTGATTTTGATGCAGGGTTGATGTTCTGGGGCCTGGTAAGCTCTATCAATGATTGCATGACCAAGATCAGTGAGTGATATGCGTACAGAGTTAGAAGATATAGACAATGAGATGTGGAAAAGATTTTTGATATTTTTCTGATTTTTATGCAGGATTGATGTTCTGGGGCCTGGTAAGCTCTATCAATGATTGCATGACCAAGATCAGTGAGTGTTAGAGTTAGAAAATATAGACAATGAGATGTGGAAAAGATTTTTGATATTTTTCTGATTTTGATGCAGAATTGATGTTCTGGGGCCTGGTAAGCTCTATTCATGATTGCATAACCAAGATCAGTGAGTGATATGCGTACAGAGTTAGAAGATATAGACAATGAGATGTGGAAAAGATTTTTGATATTTTTCTGATTTTGATGCAGGATTGTTATTATGGGGCCTGGTAAGCTCTATCCATGATTGCATGACCAAGATCAGTGAGTGATATGCGTACAGAGTTAGAAGATATAGACAATGAGATGTGGAAAAGATTTTTGATTTTTTTCTGATTTTTATGCAGGATTCATGTTCTGGGGCCTGGTAAGCTCTATCAATGATTGCATGACCAAGATCAGTGAGTGTTAGAGTTAGAAAATATAGACAATGAGATGTGGAAAAGATTTTTGATATTTTTCTGATTTTGATGCAGGGTTGATGTTCTGGGGCCTGGTAAGCTCTATTCATGATTGCATAACCAAGATCAGTGAGTGATATGCGTACAGAGTTAGAAGATATAGACAATGAGATGTGGAAAAGATTTTTGATATTTTTCTGATTTTGATGCAGGATTGTTATTATGGGGCCTGGTAAGCTCTATCCATGATTGCATGACCAAGATCAGTGAGTGATATGCGTACAGAGTTAGAAGATATAGACAATGAGATGTGGAAAAGATTTTTGATATTTTTCTGATTTTGATGCAGGATTGATGTTCTGGTGCCTGGTAAGCTCTATTCATGATTGCATAACCAAGATCAGTGAGTGATATGCGTACAGAGTTAGAAGATATAGACAATGAGATGTGGAAAAGATTTTTGATTTTTTTCTGATTTTTATGCAGGATTCATGTTCTGGGGCCTGGTAAGCTCTATCAATGATT